>NC_061120.1:43734352-44034352 GCF_002878395.1 Capsicum annuum
ATATATATATATATATATATATATTTGAATTTTTGTATTATTTTATAAATAAAAATAAATGCAAATAAAGATAAAAATATCCCAAAAAATGTAATTTTATTTATTTTCAACCAAAATCTATTAAAAATAAAATAAAAGCTAAAATAAACATTAAACAAAAAATAAAAAAAATATCTAATGCCGGAAAATACATTAAACTCAGGGAAGGTCAAAAATCTCGTGTCTACAATTGAAACATCTAATTACCCGGTATGGGTATAAAGGACCTCTTAGGTCACGTTTTGGTCATTTTCCACTCTCCCTTGGGAGCCAAAAACCCTAAAGGGTGTGGTAACTCAAAATTGAGACTTGTGGGTGACTTGGGAGCTTTATTAACATCTATTATCGTGAATATCCTCAAATTTAAGGCAAGATTTCATCACTTTCTTGGTGAATTTCTTGGTTCTTGACCCAAAAATCCCAAATAGCTTGAGGGCTTAATTTTAGCCCCAAATTAGATTGGTTTTCACCATTTCTTGAGAGTGTGATTCCTTGATCATGTACGAACACTAGGTTGACCTCAAAATGTTGTTTTCATAAGTGGGACCCACTTGGGGTTTTTGATGTCATTTTTAGACCCAAAATACAATAGGGCAATATGGGTATCGTTATTCTTTTATTGATGGCATTTTGATATTGTAAAGTAAAGATGGACGTTTGGTGAATGATGTAAGGATTTACGAATCAACATTAAGGTAGGCTTCTGTCTACTTTTTTTTGTCATATGATGCGTGTTATGCATTGCGTGGGAATGTGAATGTTAAGTTTGATTATGGGTAGAAAGACTTGGTTTTGAAAATTAAAGTTTGGGAATTTGATGGGGTTTTTGACCCATAAGTTGAAATGCTTTATCCTTTTTTGAATCCTATTGCCTTCTTCCTAGGTTGAAATAATTCATAGAATGAATATGATATAATGCTAGGTTTCAGATGTCATTTTAGCATTGGAAGCATGGTTAGTATATTTAACCTTATTTGGGATATTGTGGTGATCTTAAAATCGTAAATTATGTGGAGGACTTAATTGACCATGTCACCAAGCAGAATTTTTTATTAGGATTGGTTATGTCTTACTTGACATCTAGAAGTTGAACTAGACACCTTAGGCTAGTTTGGGGTAGAATTTACCTAGATATGGAATATGAGGATTATAGATGATTCCTTCTAGCCCACCTTAGGCCAAGACTTATGTTAGCCCTTGTGGACTTATTGATGAATGTTGGGCGTAGTTGAGACTAATGGGCCTTATTTATGAGATTTCCTTGGTAAATTGATAAATAGTGATGGTTTTCCCCAAATTATGATACATGGCCTATAGATATGAGATGTCTTATAGATGTGATATGCCTCATAGTTATGAATTAGGCCTTATTGATATTATGCCTCATAGATATGAGATTTCGATTGATATAGATTTCGGATATTTATATGGGCCAAAGGTTGTGATTACGATGTTATAATTATTTCGAACACATTTTGGGCCCAAGGCCGTGTTATGATATAAGTTGACCATCTGAGAGGTGTTTATCATTGTAAATAATGTGGTTGTAGTTTATAAGTATTGATGGTTCCATTATTTGAATACGATTGATGGCATGTATAGATTCAGTACATTCATGATCACTAAGTCGATAAATAATGTGACCCTAGCTAAAATATGATCTTATTGTAGTTTTTTTCCTAAATAGGTATTAAAACCCACTTTTTACTTTAAAGAAGGTTCCTTCATAATAATTGCCGGTCTTAATGAATAACTTTTGAGTAAAGAGATTAATAACTATATTTGTAAGGATTTGACCAAAGCATATTTTGGTCCATGAGTTTGATAATACTATTTATTCTGACCGTGAGAGATTCCCATCCTTTCTACACTTACATAATAATTTAGTCCTAATGTTTTCCTCGGGCAATGGATTTATAGATTTATACTCATTATATTAATGTTATATGGTCATGTGTTCATGATGTAGATGGTGTTGATTATATTGAGGGTGTTGATTATATTATGACCAGTTAAAGTTTGAGTCTAGATGATATTTATGATCGGAATTTTGAGTTTTGATGATACTTATCCTAGTTCAATTCTAAATGGCTTGCATATTCCCGGTTCAAGTCTGGAGGATGGCTATGACGATGATGGTTATGATAAAAATGGTCATGATAATGATATTGTGATATTGATTACATATACATTGTATTAATCATTGCATGTGCATTGTCTATCACTAATATGTGCCTATATCTATCTGCTTATATGAGTTGGGAAGGGGGTTACATAGGTATGGGTGATGACTATGCCTTTGGGTGTGTTGTATATTAATTGAACCTTGTGATCCTGGTGTGGTATGAGTATGTGATAGGCTCGGCTAAGTATTTGGTTGTCTGGAATAACCGGTTACTCGCATTGTCTTTGATATTTGAATCATCATTGATATTGTTATTATTATTTTTATGATCATTATTATGGCTACTTTATGAAGGATTGGTCATTTATTCGGTATCGAGACTTGAGGTATGATCCTAACCTTTTATATCTTACTATTATTATTATGCACGACAATCTGATGACTAGATTTATGGACTAGAACCCTAAGTATTCTAGAACTAGCTCCCGCTATGATTATGAGGCCTTAAATAGCTAGTATTATGATTTAGGCTGTGTTTCAAGTATACCTTGGTTATATACCTATATATATAGCTATTGTATTGCCGTATATCCCTCATTTCCTTTATTTACTCAGATTATATACTCATTCCGTGGATTTGTATACTTAAATGTATTTTCTTTATGCTCTTACTTGCATATTGGCTGGTTATTATGGTATTGTGTTGAGATTCCTAAGTATGGATGGAATAGTATAGTCCATTCTTACTACTTCTGTAGCCTTAATATGTTAGTATCTCAGACATGAATAGGATAGTTTATCCTTATTATCTCATTGGTTGTGTTATGTGGTTGTTGGAAATTCGGGTGTAGTTTCCATTCTATTTATATGTTATATATATATATATATATATGCTTTATCTTTGGAGCTCAGTCGGCAGTTGCCTATTGAGTACCACATGTTTGGTACTCATTCTACAGTTCTGCACCCTGAAGATCGTAGTACGGGTTATCGCCGTTGATGTGTGCATTGTGCAGAGCAACCACGGTTTGGATACTTAGAGTGAGCTCCTGACATTCAGAGTATTACTTATTCTTTCTTATGTATTAGACTAGTCTCTATGTTGTATATGGAGATAAGTTATATTAGTGTAATCATTTGTACGTCACTTTGAAATCTTGTTATGTAAAAGCTCTTGTACTGATACCACTAGATTTTGGGACTATATTATTTATTTGATCTATTATTACATCTTTTTTGCATTCTTTCATTTATCTCTTTGGGTAGTCCATTACTAGTCATTTCAAACTACGAGTTTGGTTTGCCTACTGGTGGGTTATAGTAGGTGCTATCATGACCTGAGAAATAGGGTCATAATAAATTAATAAGCTTTGCATTTGCTAGCGTATTCCAAGAAATCTTTCACCATCGTTGGCCAATAATACCCCATACTTTTAATGTAAAAATAAAGCTTTGATTTTGACTGATGAGATCAACACATTCTTGACTCTGCTTTTTTCAAAGCTTGAATCTCTTCTTTCTCTCTCAAATATTGCTAGGGTACTTCTTCAATTGATCTACTGTATAGCGTGTCTTTATAGTAAAGGAAAAAAGGTGTAGGATGTCAGTCCTTCTCCTTGGATCTTCTGAAAGTATTCTATAACACTAGAAGTCAATGACAGGTCGTCGCCAATCTTTCCTTATGAATTTAGACATAGCGACGAGGTGTTTATCCTTATTTTCTATGTTCTCATCATCATTCGGCAATGTTAGTACCCATTATTGATGGATAGTAAATCGTGTCTGATTAGAAAGAGTTAGGGTTGAGGCCAAAACAGCTAGAGCATTAGATTGCTTATTTTCTTTCCTTGGCACATGTTGGAGGGTTACTTCTTCAATCTATCCTATCAACTTCTATGCATTATCATGATATAATTGCAGCTCATGATTTTGGACTTCATAGCTTCCTAAAATCTGCTTGACCACCAATTGGGAGTCACTAAAGACTTGTAATTGTAGTTACTTTATGTCGATAGCCATCTCAAGTCAGAGTATTAGCGCTTGATATTTAACAATATTATTGGAGCAATAATTTTTTAAGGTAAGAAAGTATGGGATGACCTCTCCTTGTGGAGTGACAAACACTACACCAACACTAGCTCCACCTTGATGTGCAACACCATCAAAGTACATCTCTTATGGGGATCAAACTTGAACAACCACTACATCTTTATTAGAAAGTTCATCGATCAGTTCCCAATTATCGAGTATTGGGTGGTTTTCCAAGAAATCCACCAATGAGTGTCCTTTTATGGTCTTTTGGGGGATGTACACAGACTCAAACTGTTGAAATTAAAGATACCACCTTGTAACATGGTTACTAAGGACTGGTTTCAACATTGGAAATTAATGGGATTTGCCCTAGCATAAGACAAACAATATAAGCTTGAAAGTAGTATTTGATCTATTAGATTGAGAAAGCCAATGCCAAACACAAATTTTTGATTAGAGAATACTTCATCTTATTTGGTGTCATCATTCTGCTCAGATAGTAAAGAGAATTTTCTTTGCCTTCACTCTTTTCTTGTCCATTAGCGTTCCAACTGACCTTTCTTATGCCGCAATATAGAGTATCAATGGTTTCTAAGGTATGGGTTTCACAAGAACTGGAGTCTTCATCAAGTATGATTTGATACTGTCAAAGGCCTTACTACAAGCTTGGTCCCATTCTAAAGGATCATTCTTCTTCATGAGATGACTAAATGGTTGAGATTTTTCTACCAGGTTTGAGATAAACCTCCTTAAATATGTTATCCTTTCTTGAAAGCTTTTAAACTCATGAATCTTTCGAGGCTTAGGTATCTTCAAAATCACGTCGACCTTGGCCTAATCAATTTTAATTCCTTGGTGTCGTACAATGAATCCAAGGAACTTTTTAGAAGTAACTCCAAAGGCACATTTTAATGGATTCATCCTACGGTGGTATCTTCAGAGCAACTTAAATACCATTCTCAGCTCTTTTAAGTAGTCGTCTCTCTTTCTTGACTTTACCACTAAGTCATCTATTTAACATTCAACATTTTTATAGAGTAGGCTGTCATAGATATTTTGCATAGCCCTTTGATATGTGGAATCAGTGTTTTTCAAATCAAAAGGCATTAGATTATAGCAATAAATACCTTTGGGTGTACAAAATGCAGCGAGCTCTTCATCCTTTAGTGCCACGTGAATTTAGTTATAGCCGGATGAACTATCCATGAAGGACATTGCCTTATAACTGGTAGTGGCATTAATCATAAACTCTGCTATGGGGATTGGAAAATCATCCTTAGTATATGTGTTGTTAAGATCCCTAAAGTTGATATGGACTCGAATTTGGCCATTCTTATTCCTCATAGGAACAATATTCGAAATCCATGTGGGATATTTAACTTCACAAATAAAGCCAACTTCAATGAGTTTGCTAACCTCACCTTCAATCATTGGACCTAATTCTAACCTAAAGCACCTTTGAGCTTTCTTAATAGGATGATCACCATTCTTGACTGTTAACTAATAGACTACGACTTTTGGATCTAAACCAGGAATCTCCTTATAACTCAAATGAAGATATCCCTATATTCTTTGAGTATGTCCTTATAAGCGGTTTCTTCATCCATTTATAGAAAAACGCTCAGGTAAGTGGGTTTCGGATCTTTATTAGTGCCAAGATTGACTTTCTTCAAGAGATCTATTATGCTCTTCACTCCTTTAAGTTACACCAAAGCATCTCCAATATCTTTTTCCTCTTAAGGATAAACATCGTTGATGGATATGTGGAAACACCAAAAAGTATCTTCTATATCTTCATCAACCTTCATTTGAGATAAGATATATTCATATTTTGGGTTGTAACATGATATGAGGAGCCAAAACTTTCTTTACCTTCCTCACGCTTCTTGGTATAAACCACAGTATGAGCCTTTTCTTTTAACCGCTACTTGCATGAAACCACCAGTTCTATCTGCTTCCTCATTCTAGAAGGAATCAAACTTTGAAAATCCTTCTGTATCTTGGGTGAAGAGTGCATTGTGAAGAGTGCATTGTCATACTTTGACAACTTCTATGATGCTTGTTGCTTTTCTTCTTATTTAGAGGAACCAACCTCTCGAGCATTCTATTCTTTTGATTGATTCTCCTAGTCAATCAAAGACAGAAGATCTTTTATTGGAAGTAGTGGACTCCTATTCCACGGTGATGGAGTTGCTAATTTCCCTTTGATAAAGATGCAAACTAGAGGTGGTAGCGTATACCCAAAGCCTTTATATGCCTGCCTAGTTTTACTTTTTGATGGAGCTCAATAGCTCATTAGGATTATATTGAGCCTTTAGAAATAACTTATATGCATTTGGATCAAAGACTTCTTTTGTACGCTTCATAGGGAGTGTTATATCTTGTGGAAGATTTTGAGCCACAAATTCTCCTAGTATTCTTGAGGATGGGTTTATTTTCTCAATTCGCTCGGTAGGTAGATTTATCCCTCTTTTCACATTATCTTTAGAATCGAATAAATTGATTCTTTTCTTTCCTTACCTTTGGTACACAGTGGAAAATAGGAGTTGTTTTCTTTTTTTATGGATGCGATACTTTTTTTTATTCGAAGTGGAGAGAGGCTTCTTGGTGGTGACTTTTTCGATAGCCATTACGACCTTCTTAGCTGCAAGATCATCACACTTGGTCTTTGTGACATCATCAACCCTTTTATCATAACATAATTCTTCAAGTAGAATTTTGTATCAGCAAAGTATAATTCAACTTCAATGAATGGCTTATCGTCGTCGACTATCTTTATTTCCGCTCCTCCTTCACGATACTTCAAGAATTGAAAGTAAGAGGATGAGATAATTCTATTCTTATGTACCTAAAGCCTACCAAGAAATATATTTTATGAAGTCTTGGTATCTATCACATGTATCAATGTATTTGATCAAAAATCATCCATATGAATCCCTAACTTAATAAAGAAAATGGATCTTTGACCCCCTTTATTGAAGCCCTGGATCAACAAAAGGCTTTCGAATAGTTTTTCATTAGAGATACCAAGTTTTTTCATTGTGTGAATAGGTAGGATGTTGACTTAGAATCCCTCGTCTATCAAGATTTTATTTATCTTCTTTCCCAGAACATGACCCACTATGTACAACGGATGGTTATGTAGGGTTTTACCAAGTAGGAGATCATTATTTGTGAATGTGATTTTTGTATCACATACATGTGCTTCTTGGGTAAGAGGTTCAGTAGGATTTTCAACAGATAAAGGAACTTTTGTGGGTATATTTTTTCCCTTCGCCCCCTATTTGCCTGTATTAAACAAGATGCCTCAGGGTTGACATGAGCCATTTTTGCCCAAAACTAACTTGGTAAGTATTCCTTAAAAGTCACAGGATGTCATAGTTTTTGGTGGTGAAGCTCTGTTACCTTCGTCTTCTTCAAAAACTCAACTATCCTTTGCTTCTTTGGTTTCTTTACTATCCCCTTTCTCATTGGCTGCTTGAATGGCTCCTTTTGTAAACTCGTCTGCTTTGTATCTGTGTCTAGTCACCAGAGTTTAACCTTCATCATTACCTTTATAAATTGAAGACCTTCCATGTTCTAATGGTTCTTCATTATACTCTTTGACACATATTTAAGCTAAATCGAGTGTGCCAAAAGTGATAAAGACTTGATGAGAAATGGCCTTCTCATCATCAAAGAAGATTTTCTTCTCATTTTCCTGTTGCATGATTTTGTCCTTGAAGACAAAAAATTTCTCCATAGGGTAACCCACAAGTCTATGATACTTGTAATAGTTTGGGTCATTAGTCCTTCCAGCCTCGCCATGCCACTTCATCTCTGGTAAATAATGATCTTATGTTCAAGAAGTTCATTAAAAATTTCAGCAACATCAGAATCAAAGAAGGGGTATTCATTTTCTTGCATCTCGTTCAAAGTTAATTTCTGATTCAGACATACTCGAGAAGTTGTCTTCACGATTTTCTTCTTGCTCACCTTTATGGTAAACTTCACCTGAGATACGTTGATATTCATGGATTCTTTGTTGTCATTTTTAAGGACAAACTTACTCTATCTTTTGGGTTCCTATTTATTTTTCCCCTTTGTGGGTCATGAATAGGCATTACTCCCTTTTCGACAGAAGACATGCTAACTCCATATCATGAGCATGTGTAGCTAAATCATCAAAGGATTTTGGCTTAATGCCTTACAAGATATAGAAAAGCTCCTACTGTATTCCCTGGATGCACATCTCTATTGCAGAAGTTTCGTTGAGTCTGTATTTGTAGTTTAGACTCGCATTTCTCTATCGATTAATAAATTCAATGAATATCTCATCCTTTCTTAGACGTGTATTTATGATCTCTACCATGCTCACTGTACTCCTTGTGTTATAGAAGTGACAGGAATTCATTCTCCAATTTCTCCCAGCTATTAATGGAATTAGGCTCAAGGTTGGTGTACCAATAAAAGGCGTTTCCTTTTAGGGAACAGAAAAATTATTTGACTAGATAGTCACTGTAGATTCCACCATTATTGCATGTCTCAACAAAGTGCATGACATATTTCATTAGATTTTTTTTGCCCTCAAATTGTTGAAATTTGGGGGTTTGATAGCCAGCAGACATTTTGAGGCTATCATTCCTTGTAGTGTAGGGCTTAGCATATGTTAGGGAGTATTTTGTAACAACATCATACTTTTACTTGAGGGTCCCTTCAATGAATTCCTTCTTTTGATCAATCAGGATCATTCCCTCAGAAGAAATTTGTACCTGCTTAGCTAGTGGTGTTTGTTTGATAGGATGTTTTATCTTGTAAACTTCTGGAGCTTTTTTAGAAGCATGGATAGACTCTCCGTCTATTTAGCCATCTATCCTATCCACCAACTTATCAATCTGAGCGTCTTGATTCTGCATATATTTGGTAAGACCCTCAATTACCTTCATTAGATTCACAAGTTGTTACTCCATAAATGAGGCATCAGTCACCATTGCTTGCATAATCACTGGAGACGTTCGAGAGTAACACAAATTGTCTCATAAGTTGACCTTCGAAGTTCTCAGCTTATGTGGCGTAAATAAATAAGATGTGTTGGATGAACGACCATCGTTCTTTGCACGAAAATTTTTGAACCTGAGTGCTCAAGTAGAGTAAGAGCCTTCTTATGTATTTCTGCCATATTTCTTCTTTCTTCTAAAGAAATTGCATTGGACTTTACTATTTTAGGGATTGAAGATCCAAAAATTGGGGTTGGTGCGGATGACACTTGATGTGTTTTTTGATCTAGCATGCTAACCTTACTCCTTGTAACTGCTCCAAAGCTTCCAAAAGTCACCCCAAGATGCTTTCTACTTCAGCCAAAAGTTCAGAATCAACAACCTTGGAGGCAGTCGATTGAGAATTGACCTTCTTGAAAGTCATTTCAGTATTTTTGAACTTTGATGTTAAAAAAGTTGAGACGAGAGGTAGAGATTATTCCACTATGCGTGCTAGATTTTGTTGAAAAATAAAATTTGAGACTGAAAAAATAAATAATCTGGGTAAGAAAAAATATTACAATAATCATTTTATTGATTTCAATGTGTGAATGCTACAATCTGTATAAATCCTCCGATTTGCCTTTTCAAATATAAATTTAAGGGGTTCGATGTTAATCTTGAATTTGAGCTTGATTTGTGGATTTGATCTTGACTTGTACTTGAATTCAAGGGCTTTTGGTATTGAATCTTGATGATGTAGATTTTAATATTTGAGCTTTGTAGAGAAATTGCAGCTTTTGATGCATGAGGTTTCTTTTACTTCTTGTTAGAGTTATTGATCCTTTTTCTAAATTATGAGACCTATATTTATAGTTGTAGGAAGTAAAAAGTCATGGTGAATATGAACTTCTTTTGACCAATTAGATTCAAGTGACATGGTGACTTTTATGGATTTTTGATTTCACTAGGTCTGTTGTATCATTTTGACCTGTGGCATGGTCCTATTGGATCCTACTTGACTTGGCATGCCATGTCATTCGACATGTTGTGCTCATTTGGGCCTCTTGAATATGACAATATCTTGGACTTAACAAAGTGGGCTCATCATTTGTAGTCCAATCAATGGGCTAGCCCAAAAAAAAATTAGACTTTAATTAAATCCATACAGGTTTAGACTTAAATAATTAATTCATTTATATTAACCCGCAATATTTATTTGGGACTAATATGTTTTGAATTTAATATAATTCAAATTTTGTACAAATTTAAATTTAATAAAATTTTGTTGCTCACACTTTTATCCACCATAAATTTAGTAACATGAGTATCACCGATGTAGGTGGTCTCAAATCCATTATAATAAATATAGTTTG
Source organism: Capsicum annuum (assembly GCF_002878395.1). Classification (NCBI taxonomy): domain Eukaryota; kingdom Viridiplantae; phylum Streptophyta; class Magnoliopsida; order Solanales; family Solanaceae; genus Capsicum; species Capsicum annuum. The sequence continues at coordinate 43,744,879 of NC_061120.1, forward strand.
ATATAAGACGAATCTCTTAATACTATAAATTGTGTGTATACATTGAAATTAGGATTATATAGTCAATGTCAACTAATTTGAGGTTAAGGTGTAGTTGATTTATTACTCCTTCCGTCCCAAATTTTCTAATTTGATTTCCCATTTGACTTGTCCTTTTTCATTAATCAAGAAAAGAAAAAAATTTTTATCCATGTTTTACCCTTTGCATTAATTACTTTTTATTCAAATTAAAATGTAAACATCATTTAATAGGGGCACTATGGTAAACTAGCCATGTTATTAATTATTTTTCTTAATCAATGCGTCATCTCAATTTGGGATGGGTAATTTGGGACGGAGGGAGTAGTTGTATTTGCATAGGTGGGAAAACAACTTCTTAAGATCATAAATCGATAATCTTTTCGTTTGAGATTTTGTTGTTTTTGAATTATAATTTTTTGAATAATTTACATAGATTAAAGTTACACATGATTGGTGGATTTGAATTGTGATATTCACTTTCTTTTGAATTTTAGAAGATTTTCACGATCAATGTTGTTTAGGTTTAGGAGTGTTATACTTCTAAATATTTTCACGAATGCTTTCAATTTCTTTCATAAAAATTTTCTTGATCGTATAGTTTATGTATTTTCGATGATCATATTTACTGTTAAGTTTATGATATGACTAAAAATTCATTTTTTTTACTTGTGAATATTAATTTAGGGTATAAATATTTAATAGTAAAGAAGCATAATGACAGTCAAATTGCTCGTAGCCTTCCTAATTGTTAATACATGATCAAAATCAATGTTGATTTAGAAAGTATTATATACTATGAACTAATTATTTATACTAAGATTTCTCTTGGATGCCTCTTCTTAGTTTTCCTAAGTCTTTATTTTTATTTTTTTTATCACTGTTTCTCCATTATATACATTGTACTAGATGCGGAATCCTGTGCAAGCACGGGCCCAATGATATTACAGGGGAGACGTTGCATATTAAAACTATTAACATGAATGTTTCGTACATTAAACTGTGATTGTTACATCAAAACGTAAAAATAAACTATTAACATTAAAGTGTGATTATTACATAAAAACACAAAAGCTTTGTTTATGTAGCCTGACTTTATGATGTTGGTGTAGCAAAGAAAAATTCATTTGTACATGCCATACTATTTGGTAAAGCTGGTAGAAGCCACCAAAATGTAGTTGTAGTCAGCTGTGATAGAAAGTTCATAGAATGGACAAGTTGCAGTTAAGAGGAGGAAGATGACTGCAGTTACTTGAATATATTGAGCATACATATAGATAATGTAATAAAAGGAGAGAGAATGTTGTATTCTGAGAATGGACAAGTTGCAGTCAAGAGGAGGAAGATGACTGCAATTACTTGAATGTATTGAGCATAAATACAAATAATGTAATAAAATGAGAGGATGAATGTTGTATTTACCTGTTGAGATTGAGATGCCACGAATGCTGGATACAAAATGTCAATTTTCTGCAACTATACATATTTTAAAAAAAAATTCACTTGGGTAGAATAGTTAGTTGTTGAACTTACGTGAATACAATTCAAGGGCCCAGCAGAATTACAGATACATATAATTAAGTGATATAACAGTAACCCCATAGTGGATAACCATATTTCAGGTTAAGAACCTCAAGATATCGAAAAGGTTGAATTGAAACTTTTGCACATTAATCCCAGTATGAATCAAACCCCATAGTAGTAAGTATTTCCTATTCATTCAAGAATTTCCATGCACCAAGTGACACCTTTGTCAAACTAAAAAGGTTTGATGAAAAGGGTTAGATAACTATAGGAAACAAACCTTAAAGAAAGTTGATAACTAAGGAATATATTATAAATATGTTTTAAGAAAAGATTAAAACAATGACAGTTGTGCGTAGAAGCTGATAAGTAGCTCATCAATTTAACAGAGATGTGAAAACTAATTCCAAGACAGTCATGTGTTCTTTCAATGAAAATATTTAATGATAAAAAGGCTGAGATTCTAAAAACGTCAGTGTTAAGACTTATTATAATTAAACGTATTTATAAATTCATAAGCACAGGAATTTAGATATATGGAACAAGGTATGCATAATTAAGTCACATAATACCTAGCCCACTGTAGAAAATTCAATTTTAAAAGTATCAGTACCTTTATTTTTTTTCACTGGGGTAGGTGGATCGATTTTATGTCTCTTATCTATCTCCTCGAGAGAAAGTGGGGTTTCAGTGAAGGAGGTGATAGCCAGCATACCAGTTTTTTTATTAGGAAATATGAATAATGGCTTTTGTAGTTGGAGCTTAAACAATTCATGAGTGAGCAGTTGGTTTATGTGGGCAATACAAAACGGTTGTTGCTAAGTAGAAAAGGAAAAATACACTACAGTAAATCAAAGTTTGTCTAATGTAGGGGTTTTATTTACTGAGAGAACCAAATTTTAAGGAAATGAGTTTTTTCTGTTGTTAATTGTATGTATTTGTGTACCTGGACAGTAACCTGTTCATATATTTGTTCGGCAGTAAGGACAACATTCTTTCAGCCAGCATTTCTGAGTCATTACCGTAATTGTATCGCTAGCATCCATGATGTTAACCTTGAAGTGGCACCTATATTAACATAAAATCATAAATGAAGTGAACCAGTCCAAAAATATTCAGTAGTAGTTCCCCAGATTAATTTTTTTGACAAAACAGAGAATAGAACATTTAGGAGTCAGATAAACTTAAGCATATACTGTAAGAGAACAAAACAAAGGTCACATCAAATTCAGTTCATGGTTGTCGGAGCCTCTCAGCTGATGATGCCTTTGTTGATCTCTAGAATATCTTTGTTGTCCATATACTATGAGCTTATGACATAGAACATTTTACTATGCAATTAAAGGGATTATTTCTTTGTCAATATATGGCAGCCATTAGTCATCCATCTTTTGTTGGACTCAATTTTATTCCCTCCATGTGAAGATTTTTCATATGAGCTCTCCTCTATTTTCATTCTCTTTATTTTTTTTCAAGTTTCTAATTGAATGAGAGACACATGACTTGAGTTAAAATAAATAGTTGAGATTTGCCTAATAAATATTTTATATATTTACTTTCAAAATTTTTAGTAATTCCACACCCGCTTGCTAGAATTCCAATTTCTCCAAGGCTTGTACAGCTGAGAACGAACGTAGGTGTATTTGCCATCATCCCCGATGAGCATAAGTTGGTTAGGATGTTGTATTTGTGACAAATGTATCCATTAGATTTTCATGTATCTAATGAAGATACATTTTTTCATTTTTAAAGATATATTGTTATCTGTCGGTATAGGAATTTGTGTAAGTGTATTAAGTTAAGGTGTATGTTTATATTATATTTTTTTGCTGGTCCAAACATGTTGGCATAAAGATATGGAGTGCAGTGTATGTACAAACCTTATATTATATTATAGGCGATGCATTAGCTGCTATCTGTTCACAACTACTAAATAGTGTAGACATGTATTGTTACAATTAATAGTATATAGTGAAATGCGATGATGTATATGCAAACACATCCAAGTAGGATTTAGAAAAAGTATTAGACTTTCATACAGACAGAGATGTCTTTCTAGGTGTGATACCAGTGAACAACATTCAAACTTAATAGAACATTATAAAAGAAGGGAAAATATCACACAAAAAAGTGTCCATAACCACAACTTTTTCTGTTACTGAAAGAGGCAGTAAGGATCGGCTTAATGAATCCTCTTATTCATTTGATAGTCCATCTCATTCGAGACGAAAAAGTTAAAATTTTTAAGAGAGATTAAGATTCACAAAATTCTATAAATCAAAAAATAATTAATTAACAGAAATACCACAGGAAAAAGTTCCCACAACCACGGATTCTTCTATTACCAAAATAGAGGCATTGAAGGTTGGCTTTGTGAATTCCTCTATTCATTCTTTAGCTTTTTTTTTTTTTTATAAATGCGATGTGTAGAACATCTTCTGTGCACCTCAACTAAATTCAAGGGACACTTTCCACCTCCCCACCAATATTAGATATTAGGCAACTCCCTCAAACATAGTGTTCTCTAATACGATGTCAAGGTTATCAGTGTAAGAGTCAAAAACTGAAGGGGGATTTAAGGCAACGGTAAAGTTATCTTCGCAATATATTATCTTTCATAAAATAGTTGGCCATTTTCTAAGGTGTAGAGTTTGTTCTGCCAATTTCATTAAGCGAGAAAAAGGCAGGATGAGACAGAAAACTGATGTAGCTAATTGCTGTCGACCAAAGTATGGAATACAAGAAGAAAACAGATACTCAGCAAAACTACCAGATAAACAAAAGGAAAGGAAGGTGTTAAGAATGAGACATTGGAAATGGTCTGAAAGATTACTAACTCATAAAAATTGCAGTGTTATCTTTTTCTCTAGTACGCCTTTAGAGTTTCATAAACTTCACGTCTAAAATACCATAACTGTGAAGACATGTATTACTTATATTAATCTTGTACAATTTCTAGATTGGGTTAGGCCGTATTATTTTTCATCTGTTTCGTCCCTATTCTTATTTCGTTAAACTTAGTTTCTCTTTTAATTTATTTATCCCTTTGATTATCTTTTTTCCTCTATTTGATCACCATGTTTTACCTCTATTAGTATTAGTAATGGAAACACTAAGAAATCTAGATAAACCTGTTGATCCTAATCGGCTAACTATAGTATGAGATACTTATATAGGGGAAGCAACACCTTAGCGACGGACAAAAGGATTTACTAGTTTATAGGAATTTCTCTCTTCTGGAACTACTGTGTAGACATAGAATTATCTTTGCTTCACGGTCTATTGAAGTCTAACTCATTTATTTCCAGTTTGCCCTATGGAATCCAGTAGAAGCGCTTATAACTTCAGTTGGTTCTTGTATAAGGTTTTTTCATGGGCCACATATGATCTATAAATTTAGAGGCATTTTCTCTCTGATATACTCTTTTGGAGAGTTCAAACAACATCCATGTGTTTTCTGAAAACGTGTTCTATTTTGTGGTTGCGAGATAAAGAGGCTGTGTTTGGAAACTATTCTGCTGCCATTGTTTCAGAACATAATCACGTCAATTGATTTTTCAAAATTATAGAATATACGTAAAGCTTACCTCTATTTCATTAAGATAAAGAGGTCATTTCAAAAAAGTGCTAAGCTACCCTTCTTTAAGATCAGTATAATAAAAATTCAGAAATCCCAAAAACAGGGCAGCACAAATATCTTTTCAAGTTTTACCATAGATGGAAAGAAAAATAAAGTGTGTAATAGAGTGTGGATATGATATATTGTAGTTGTAGTTGTTACCTGGGAACTAATTTCCGTTCTAGATTACAAGTGAAGCAGCGAACCATTTTTTTTGGTTTTTGGGCGCATAAACTGACTGCAATTTGTGCATGTAAATAGATAAAATGATTGAAGATGGCCAGGGAGTGATAATCTGGCTTTCACGGGGAAAATTTGTATTTGCAGTGTTAATGTAGAATAATGTTAGAAACTTGTTCGACCTCATGAGTTGTACTCTATGATACGGGTTTACTTGAGTAAGAAAATAATTACTACATGTATACGTTATGGGATAAACTAACTGTAGATAATAGCTCTAGAATGGTGGATATAGCTAACACTTGATCATCAATTGGCATAAGATTTAGCGAGGATGATGAGCTTTTTAAAGTGTAAGACAACAACATTCGCTTGTTGTGCTTCACCCTGGGAAAATTTAGATGAAACAGTAAAAATATATTTTCTCATAGTCGTACGAAGAGGGAGGATGTTAGTGTATATCAGTTTGGCAGTGTAGTAGCCTGCACATACTGAGGATTTGTTAAGATTATCGACTGATATCTTGTTGCTAGTTTTAGAGCTGCGTATGTGAAAGATAGGAAGCTTTTTTAATTCAATATAGAGAAGGAAAAAGTAAAAAATAAGAGTTGTAGAAGATGGGCTAATGAATATACCACCATAAAATTCAGTAACACCTATACGTCTGATAAGAATGACAGGGTACTAATGCAGATGCTGCAGTAATCCAGCTCCTTCGTTGTCGGCTATATCACCCCATATATTAAATAGAAAAGGTTTCTTACTAGTAAAAATAGTAGATGCAAAAATTATTACAGTCCAACCATGTTTTAACAAGGAAATAGAATGCTTGGTGAAGTTGTTGTTGGTACGTGAGTAACTAACCTCTGGCCTATGACGATCGCTTCCCGAAAGTGCTTGCTTTGGTCAGTTCTTTATTGGATGACACTACAATTAACTACTACTACCAATAAGTCTGGAGTAATTAAGATTAACATGTTAACAATTAATTTGCTTAGTAGGTGCTATTAAGTTGACGAAAAAAGAGGCTAGAACGTAAGATGGATGTTTACCAAATTCGACACCTGGACGTTGCTGTTCAATAGCTGAGAAAGAGAGTGCATCCAATTTTGTTGGACAAGGAAGGGGTGTCTCTGATCCATTGTTATTGGTAACTGCTTCGACTATTTTGTATCTGTCAGCCACCCATTCGTACGTACCGGCTCATATTGAGTAACTGTGGGGCTCTCTAACTTTTGCACACGACACTAAATATGTCTTGAAAAGGCCAAAAAAATTCTCATACTTTGGAATGTCATCACCGTAGAGTATTATAGAAACCTATTGTTCCTGTAGTCAAGTAAAAGGGAATAAATTTCACATGTGTGGTAGCAATTTATCTAACAAGTTCTTAGAAGTTCAAAGCAGACGTCGAGAGGAAAGCTTACACTTTTATCCTGCATAAGTATTATCTGGAAATGCACGGATGAGTCACTGCTTTTGCGAGGCTAGAACTTGTCTACTACTTGTACTTTACACGTCCTGTTTGTAGTTTCTGTTGTGATCGCATCCACGGGGAGCCTTTGATCCATTATGTTGGTCTCTGTTTCATTATTTCAGGGAAGGTGTACATGAAACGTAGACATATGAGATAGTAAATTAATAGAAAAACCTATAATAAAACATTTGCACATAAAAATAAGCTGTACAGTTTGCTGATAACAGTGTTGTATGAACTGCAAAGTCAATATGTAAGGCGGAGAATCTTTCTCTAAGTGTCAGAAGGTGAGCTTTATCACATAAAGAGAAGGTGAAATTTATCACATAAAGAAACACAGGGAATTGAAAGCAGAACAATGAAAAACAAAACTAAAGTGAAGACCCCAAATATTACCAAGCAACTTAGAAGCTACAACAATTCAATTATGAAAAAGTGGACGACAAATCTTAGCAACTGCTTTTTTGCATTTTTGCATATTTCAATTATGAAAAAGTGGACGACAAATATTTTGCATTTTCGTATTTTTGCAACAGCAAATCTTAGCAATTGAAACAATCCCATTTTCTCTCAAAAATTGTCACATAATCCATCTAGACTCTTCTACGTTACACATATACATAGCAAAAAGTATGAAAGTAAATATAGCGAAAGCGTAATTTGGCTGAGAACCAGAGACTTCTCCCAGCAAAGAAAACGCCTTCTAAAATTTGAAGAACAAAAATCAACAACAAAGAAAACCTACACTATTTAAATTAAAGATCCGAGAACAAGAAGAAGATTATCAACGGAGAAGAAGAGGATTGTGAGAATGGATTTTGCCAAAGCTTCTAGGAAAATAAACAATCTCAGGGGATAGCTGTTGTATTTGTCATCTTGAGAATACACGTGTAGCAAAAACAATTACACTTGTTCACCACTTCTATGCTGGGACCCACACGGCAAAAAAGAATAACTATAGCTTTTGGCTGATCAAAGTAATAAACACAGTATGGGCTGGTTTTTTTTTTACCAAAATTGCAAAAGCACAATCACATAAAGCAAACTTATAGAATTTGTTTTAAATATCAGTATTACAATTGACTGGAATGCCCTTAACTATAGAAGAATGACAAAAAGCACACATGTTGACCAACAACTGTGTGCTTCTTCACTCTTTTACATAGTTGTAATACTTAAACGTTATGGAGCGTCTTATTTGTTTCTCTTATGAACAATGTTTTACATATAATTTTGTGCTTTATTCCACGGAGGGAAGTCAAAGAGGAAGTATATATATATGTATATATATATATATATATTAAATTATTACTTTCTTTATTGAGTTTGTAAGAGATAGATAGAACTATCATAAAATGGTAGGGTTTGGGATAAATAAAATAATGGTTAATAAGTAAAGATAACATGAAAAAAAATGAAGATAATGATGCAATCACATCAAATTGATCAATGGTTATTACATAAAATGAAACTTTCGTAGTTACACTTTATACTCATTTAAGGTTTAGAAATATTTAACTTAAGTTAGAGTTGTTATTTTTTTTACTTTTATTTGTAAACATATATGAATCATTTAAAATATATTATTAGCAATTCAAGTTCTGCATTAAATTATTTGAGATAAATGTACAACACCCGTTTTTATAGACTAGTTCTATATAAATAGGCTAACACATTTTGAAAAAAATTAAGGCATCATTGAAGTATATTAATGGAGAAATGACCCTTAATATACAATCAGATGAACTTTGGTCTATGTTGGCTTGATTTTCTAGCCTCTCCATATTTTTTCAGCATAACTTTTTGTTGAAATTTAAAATAACTTCATAAATGAATAATTGATATATTACTCAAGGTAGCATGAATCAAGGATCAAGGCTTGTACTTCAAGTTACTTTAATATATACGGAAAAAGTACAAATATACCCCTAAAATATGATAAATATTATGTATATATCTTTCTTCATACTTTGGGTAAACATACTATCACGACCCAAACCAAGGCCTAGCCATAACGGTATCTCAAGACTGCCGAGGACTGGAGACTACCCCTATTGCCTAGCCAAATAGAATACTATACAACTAGTAGTGGATGAATTCCTAACATACAAATCTAAGAACTTTAACATCCATCCCAATCCACAGTAATCCATAAGACCTCTAATTTCCAAAGAACAACCAAAGTCGAGACATGCCTTTGATCATAGATAAAATAAGTCCAAAAGGGATAGTCCAAAACAAAATGAAACAAGAACATGAAATCAGGGCCATATGAAGTATGGAAGCTCACCACTTCAAGCTGACTTACGATCGATCCTAAAATTACCTAATAACTATGTAGGAAAAGCAGAAGTGTCTCCATCCCTTGCATCATGTGGGGATATAGCATCCGAAGATGGTTAGTGGGGTGAGCGTTATCATGTAACTTAGGATAAGGATAAAATAATGTCAATACAAAATCTAGTCCAAACTCAATGTACATGTTCAGATACATATATATCACAAAAATATTGGTATAGGGAACAAGGTTTATCATGAGATTTAAAATTTTAACCTGGACTATATAGCTTAACCATCATAAAGACACCTATGGGCTATATGGGTCTATCTCCCCCTGTTGAAAGGGCCCTAGTGCCTGTTAGCCGCACTAACCAGAGATATCCAAGGAAGATTAGGGAATGACCCAACTCCACGTCAATCCAGGATACACACACACACACATATATATATAGTGTGTATGTGACACAAGCACATGGTCATCAAGACCAATCCTCACGTTGGCAAACATGAGTTTCTAGTCGATCCCTCCGGGACCTCCACCTTCACAGCCTATCTACACAACCCCATTTAAGCCCAATTAAAATATTTACACATCTCCATTCATTAAATAAAGGATCATCCATTAAGACACATACCATTGGTATAGTCATACCAATTTCCTTCTTGCAAGCTTATGACTATGTCAATCCAATTTCATCATCCTAGGGGAATGGCTTAACCCATTTTGTTCATTAAATTATCTAAGAAAATGCCATGACCCCCTTTGTTCATTAAATAATTTGGAGGAATTTCATGACCACCTTTGTTCATTAAATCAAGTTTAAAATTGATAATATGGCCAACAAGGTTGTTAAAATCCCTTTCATCCATTTAACCATTTACGCAATGAATTAGTTTAGAGAAGTAAGCTAAATCATATGATTAACCATATTTCAAATTCAATTGTGCAAGTAGATTGAGGGAACACAATTTCCAAAACCAAATTCCAAACTAAAATCATCAATTTGGGGAAATACCTCAACCCCCTTTTCAATTCTCATACTCATGCACCCAATTAGTTTAAAAATCATTGATAAAGCATAAATAATGCATATAAAATCATGGAAATTCAATTTATGTAACATTCTTTCCAAAACCCTCAATCCATAACAAAACCTATATTCAAATCCATATGAGAAGCCATTTAAACACATGCTTTAAGTAAGACAATATTAAGGGGAGAAGTATATGTCTGAAAGTATCAAAATTATGGAGTGAAATCACCACTTAGAAGCTCTAAATGATCAACCTTGAGAAACTCTAGCTTGTTCTAGACTTTGCGATTTAAGATAGTTTAAGAGTGCATTTGATTATGTATTTTGGATGATAATAGGGTCCCAAAAGGGTTTTAAGGTCGTTGGTCACAATTGATGAAAGGGGAAATTTCTAAAGTACCCTTAATGAAACTTTAAAAATTTTCCACGTAGTCATTATGGGTCACCTTACGACTTGTAATGACTGAGTATGAGTCATCCCCTAGACTCATAGTCTAGGCAGTATCCCAAGGCATCCCCACTATTGACATTATGAGTCATACTATATGACTCATAGTGTCCAGTCGTAGTCATAACAAAAATAAGGGACAACTACACTTGTGAGACTACGAGTCCCACATTACGACTCGTAATGTCTCACCATAACCTGTATGGTCTTAATCATACCTAGGATAGAAAATTTAGTACCTATATTGGTCACCCTACGATTAGGGCACTATGAATCGTATAGAGTCTTCACAACTATTAGGTGAGTGGTAGCTTGGGTAGTAAGCTCAAACCTCGAAATTTTCATAGGCCAAAATTCTAGGGTGTTATACATATGCCCCTACCATTAACAACATGGTACGTATATGCCCTTCACACAAATGGTAGGGGCATATGTATACCTAAAGTATGATGAAGGGTATCTACGTATTATTTATCATAGTTCGGGGATATATTTATCCCTTTTTGTTTTAAATTTTTAACCCAAATAAGTAACTCAAACCCACTATTCGACCTAATAAAATCATTGAACCTAATTTCAAACCAACTTAACTCTAACTCTATATTTTGTTCCAAATTTGATACTCCCTCTATTTTATCTCTTAAATGTGAACCCCAATCAAATTATAGTGATTGGTCACTGCTACTAGTTGGTGTTTACTAATTGGCTGGTGTTTACTAATTGGCGGGAGTATAGATTAAGACAAAGGTGGTCGGAGCTAGCGGTGCAATGTTGGTTCGCCGGTTGGGCATCTTTTATTCGGCGACGATGATGGCTATGTGGTAGGTAGTGTTTTTCCCAATAGAATTTCGCTAAAAATTAAAATGTGAGGGGTTCAATGGTGTTGTTTTTGGGTGTTATTGGTTAATTTTTTTTTCGAAATTCATAGTAGTGAGTGTTACTCTATTGTATGTATATCGTTATAGGGGTGAAAAAATATATCTGTTAAATAGAGTTCCCTTGAATTTCAATTGGGATCAGATCGGACAATGGATTTATTAGGCCAGGTTATGGGTTTGGGTAAATTATTTGGGATAAAAAAATTAAAATAAAAAAAGACAAATATATTCCACACATATGCCCTACCATATATACCCTCTGTCAAAATCTGGGTATATACCCTCCCTCACACTCTGGGTACACATATCCCCAGAGTATGTGTACCATTTAATTAATGATAGGGGCATACGTGTACCCAAAGTATGATGGAGGAAATATACATACCATGTATCATAGTTCGAGTGTATGTTTATCCGTTTTTCGTTATATATATGTATGTGTGTGTATACAATATATATATATATATATATAATATTGTATGTACATATATATATATATATATATTATACGTATACACACACATATGTGAGTATGTATATGCACACATATACACACACACACACACAGATATATATATATATATATATATATATTGTATTTGTAAAAAGATATTCAATAATTCAAAAAATTCAATTAAATATTAATTACATTTTTTAACAGTATTGTTGTAGGAATAATATTTGATTCAAGGAAAATAAAGTTATTCAATATTTGATTGGTAAATTGGTCTTTAAACTTTAATTTTGTGGTTTCCCACATTTAAAATAGTGTAGACATAGATAGACTAGTAAACTTAGCCGTACTTCGCGTGGTTATAAATAAGAAAAAATGACATGGACTGGCCCATTTTAAAATTAATGGCCTAAGTTTGGGCTTACTGACATTTTATGGCCCGTCGGCCAAAATAATTCCATTAAATAGCCATTGGGTCATTCGGCCCTATTTACCATTTTCAGCCTTATGAATTCGGCCATATCGGCCATATCGACCATTTTATCCTTGGGCTATTTGGCCCTTTTCATGACTGTTTCATTTTTTTGCTATAAATTTTAACTAAAAAATAGTTTGGTTTTTTAGTTATTTTAAAATAATAATTAAATATAATTATATAAAAATGGTATAATTATTGTATAGAAATGTATCTATATACGATACATGTATAGAAATTGTATAGTTCTATCAAATATGCATATGTATAAAATATATATACAAAATTATATAGAATGTGTAAAGAAATTTATAGTTGCTGCATAAAATACATATTCGAATAATAATTTCAGCTAAAGTTTATATAGAATGTATATAAAAATTGTTTAATTTTTGTTTAAAATATATATAGAAACTATATATATAAGGTGTATAGAAAATGTATCATTTTGTTTCAAATATGTGTATGTCTAAAATGTGTATAGAAATTATATAATTATTGTATAGAATATGTATCTAAATAGGTATCAGTATGATATAGGGTTATATGAATATGATATAAGGACTGTATCAATATGATTATAGGGATTATATCGATATGGTATAATGATAGTATCAATATGGTATAGTATATGATATTTTTTGTCTATGATATGTATAGTACAGGATGTGCATAGAAACTATATCACTGTTGTATAAAAATATTTATATCACTATAGTATTATATTATATATATGTAGACGTGTATTCTATTGTTCCACAATAATACAATTAAAATTTTTTTTTTTTAAAAACAGAGCTGCAAAAAAAAAGCCTAGCCTGGAACCTCAAAACACATCCAATTTCAAACAAAAGTCAATTCCAATTCGAGTTATTGTTGCTGTTTGCATTAATGAGCAAATGAAAAAATTTAATTGGTGTTCATGGTTAATTGGAGAAGAAAGTCAATTGTCGGTGTGTGTTCATGGTGATATTTACTAGAATTGAAAATTAATAGAGAGCAATTTTAAAATAAAAAGGTAGCAGCACCCCAAACAAAAAAGGAGTCAACCGCCTACCATTAGCCAGTAAAATGGCAAGAATTTGAAATTTCAAAACATTGCCCATTCTCATGTCATTTATTTCAGGAGAGTGGCCATTTGTGTCCTTTCCCCTATAAATAATATGTATAACTTATGATATTAGATACATTAAAGTACATTATAATTTCAAGAATAAATAATTAAGCATCTAGTACTCCCTCCCTCACCCTCTCCCCAAACTATGACCAAAGTTGCTACGATGTACTCCAACTTCACAGGGGTCTTTAACCCCCTTCCTACCTCAATTTTAATATATTTTTGTCACTCTTTTATGCTGATGTGACACCTTTATTATATAAAATGAAGATCAAGTCTAAAGTGTCACGTTAGTTGGAAAGGTTGACAAAAGGTGTCACGTTAACTAAAAAGATTGACAAAAATACGCAAAAATTTAATTGAGAGAGGTAATAGAAATCCCGTAAAGTTAAAGTATTTTGTAGTAAAGTTGGTCATAGTGATACTAGATGCTTTATTCTTTCAAGAATTTGTATTGAATAACTTTTTCTCTTAATTTTGTTCAAGAATATAATCCAAAATGTGCAAGTTGATAATTTCAACTCATATATGTATTGCAAAACTTGACTTTGAAAATTAAATCAAACTTACAATTAAATTTTAAAAAGGTACAAGACGTAATCACATGAATAACACAATAAAAAGATAGTTTGAAAACCAAAGTTTCGATAACTCATTTGTAGTAATAACAACCTTTCGCCTAAGCAGCAAAGAAGCTCAAAAGTCATCAAGAACAAAAAATAAAGTAAATATTTTACTTAAAAAATTAAATGAAGTAAAAGCTTTCATTCTTTCTCCCAAAGTAAAATGTTTCCGAAATCCCAGTAAAGTATCTAAGCATTTTGAGTCAAATTGAATAACTATTCCAAAGGGTGTCGGACAACATCCTATTTATCAAGCTTTCAATGTCCCCCCAATTTGAAGAAAGAGGTACAAAGAAAAAAAGTCAAGAAATTAAAATTCGTCCAATCCTTAGTAGGCATTTGACTGTGAAAAATATTTATCATATTTGGAGATATCTTTTTACTTTATTTCAGAATACTTTTTTGGCCATAAATATTTTGAAATATTATTTCACTCTTTTAGAAAAAAAAATTTGCTCACAACAAATTTTTGAAGTGTCGAAATTAACTGTAATCAAAGATAAATAAAAGAAAAAAGTATTTTTTATTAATGAATAGCAACTAAACAACAATTTGCAGCCAAGTTTAACCTATTTTGCTATAGCTAATTCTTTTCCATTTTTTTAAACTTAACTTCAGGTTCTCTTGTTTTAGATTTTACCACACTTGTGTGTCTACAATGGTTAATCTCTATTCCTTTCTTAATCCTCAAGAATGATGTAGTGTGCTCTTGGTCCCCAATAATGATGTGTTTCAGCAACTGTGAAACTCCATATCCTTGCCTTGATATTGTGGAAATCAAACTAAATTCGCAAGCCAAAGCCCTCACTTTGAAAGTTCATCCTCCGGTGATTGGCGCCTTCCTTCTTTTTAGAAAGCCTCTGGAAACTTCCCTCTATCTCACAGAATGGTCAATGACAGAAACTAATGACGTTACGGAAAAATTTTTGGGAAAAATTATGACTGAAGAAATTCTCCTTTTGAAGTCTTCTACCCATCAAAATGTTGTTGTTGCGAGCTCTCCTATTTGCAAAGGGAGATAGGAGAGCAGTTGTTGTTAGCCTTAGCAGTTGGCGTACATCAAAGCTAAAGTATGAAAATAAAAGCATATCCTCGATAAATGCTGACTACTGCTAAATTTTCTACTGCTGGATAAATTTGGCTAAGCGCGTTCAGGAACCTGAGCGTCTGAACCTATGATATGAAACATCATAGTGCAGGAAAGTATGCGTCAGTACGTGGGAATGTACTAGTATGCTATATGAGGTAAGGATGAATGCATACACAATTATTGACTAAATGATATGCAAGAGCTAGATTAGCATACATGGAGGATCTATAACTATTGAACATACCGTTCATACTGTAACTGAGTATTCTGGAACTGAATCTGATAACTGATAACTGAATATACTGATGTTTAAGATCGCTGATAATTTGAATTACTAATAACTGAGTGATTGTATCAAACGATCCTAATTTTGTAGAACTAAACTGAGTTATATTCTAAAAATTGAGACTGAAACTAAAATTGTGGAAGGTAATCATCTAACCGACATGCCCCAATCTGAACTAATAGGAGTCTAATCTGTAACCCTAATTAGAAGGGTGTCAGTACCATTCCACAAGTAAAGATAAGATGAAGAGTAACCCTTTACTGGAAAGTTCCCTAAACGAGAGTGGTGGTACCCTCTACTGGCAGGTAGAGCACTTCATCAACCGTCAACTGGCAGGTTTGGTGTCTCAACCTACGCTGGCTACGTTGTTCTTAAATGCAAGGATTGCTTCTAAGGATCATACCCTCTGTTTGCAGGTGAACCCCCATCCTTGGGTTTACTCGATGCTGAGTCCTACTCCCAACTGAAAGACACTAAACTGAGTATACTGAACTGGACTAATACTGATTTTTCCTAAGTTCTGTAATTGATTGAATTCTACTGAATTCTATAAGGGACCAAGAGTACTACTAATCATGACATAACTGATACTATTCTGTAACTGACACTGGCTCTAAGTAACAACTAAATTTTAGGGAATTAAATACCCCCAAAACTCGATAGCATGAAAAGTAAAGAAAAGAATAATCTTGAATAACATAAAAATGTTCACTTGGTCACAATTCATTCATAGAGATATTTCATCCAACATTTGTAATGCATTAACTTGTACATGAATGGGGAATACATGTTAGCATGCTATAATGGCATTATTTCATTCTCATAGACAATTTATCAAACACATGGGAAGCATACTGGGCTCATTAACTCATAAATACTTAGGGTTAACATGGATACGACAAGAAACTTGCAAATTCATGGATTATAACATAGGTATTACTCAATTCAACATACATTCTATACAACTTCATGATCTACCCTTAATCATGGATTGAAACTCAATAAATGTCAAAACAGGAATACAATCCAATGTCATACATGTAAATCATGAATCATAATTCTTGAAGCTTTAAAAATGGATTCTTTGACTCTATGGGTGGAAGGGAACCATAGATGAATATTTAACATAGCTTAATTCATAAGATTCTTTGAGTTCATGGAGAGATTTTTGGGATTGACCTTGATTCTTGAGAGCTAGGGTGTAATGCCCCGAATCTGGTACCCGAATGCTACACGGTGCTCATGACTGTGAAGGACCACAAGCTAACCCATGACTAATATTTGTAGCTGTATACTGCATAAAATACTGAATAATGTAGAAACATGAACTTAAAGGCCATAAGGTTCACATATCTTAAACAAACATAACATCTGAAAAAGGGGTATGAAATACCCAAAACAACTGAAATAACTATCTGAGCACAATATTCTGGAAAGCCTCTAGCTGACTGAACTGTCTGAGTAAAGATTTGATGGGACATGTCCCCACCTAAATCCTATTAATAAACTAATTAATGATATAATAGGGAAATAATCATGTCCTCGAAGGATGAGGACTCACTGCTAACTCTGACTGCTGAGACTAGAATCTATTGCTGCTCTGGAGCTCGTGTCTCTGAACCTATGGTATAAGACAACATAGCACGAATGCGTCAGTACTTTGAATGTACTGGTATGCATGTGAGGTAGGCTAAATGCATGGAGTTTATATGCATGAACAATAATAATAACAGACTGACTATCATGAGTGTGAGAATACATGCATGAGACATAATAACTGACACTAATATCGTGATAACATTATTCCTGAATTTGAATACTAAAAACATGACATGCTAGTACTGATATAACTGGTAACATGAGTGATTGTATCTGACAGTCCTGAATCTAATGGAGCTAGCTGAGTTCTATACTGTATCTGAGTTGACTGTATCTAACAGTCCTAAATCCTGAAGAACGATCTGAGTTCTTTTACTAAGGCTGATACTGAGACTGTGGGAGCTAGTCATCTTACTGACATGCCCCAAATGATACATTACAGTTGAACTGGGTCCAATTTATGCTCTGATTGGAAAGCTGTCAATACCGCACCTCTGGTAAGGACAACATACGAGTGAACCTAATATAATAGGTAACTCTAGTGAGAATGGTGGGAACCCTCATATAGCAAGCTAATCCACCTCATCTACCCTCTTATAGCAGGCTATGATGTCTCAACCTATGCTGGCTACATAGTTCTGGAATGCAAGAATTTTCTTCCAAGAATCACACCCTCATATAACAGGTGAGTTCCCATCCTTAGGTTCGGTCGGTGATAATTTCTACTCCCATCTGAATAGACACTGGACATGATTTACTAAACTGAACATGAGCTGAGTTGCTAAATTTTGTTGATTGACAAAATACTATTGATATCTGACAACTGACTGAGTTCATGAGATCATGGAGATTTCCTGAGACATACGACTATCTGAAGTCTAACATTCGTAGCTTGACTGAGAGTATCTTGAAAACATGACATGGCTCTAGGCACACAACTAATGTTTTGGGTACAAGTACCCCAAGACTCGATAGAAGGAAATTGACAAAGCATGACTTGCTTGAATACATAATAATCACCATAATGCATTTACTGAAGCATTTCATCAAACATGTGATATTCATAAGCTTGTACATACATGGGGATTTCATGAAAACATTCTAGTTAGGAACTTTTCCTTCATCTAGGCATTAAATCAAACATATTGTAGGCATAGTACATGTAAATGTCTTTGTACAACAATTAAACATCATGGTCATATTCTAATTTCATCATTCAAGGGTTTAATCATAGGTTTGCATGAATCTATATCTATAATAATTAAACCCACATCGAAATTAGCACCCAACATGGAGTAGAATTCCATTTCTCATTCACCAAACATGAACAAGAATAGCCCAACCATGAAATCATAAAGAAAATCCATAACTTGAAGTTGGAAAAAGATTCTTGGACTTCATGGATGAAATGAGTCCATGAATGAATACTATGCATACCTAGGTTAAGATTCTTGATGTTCTTGAACTTGAAGAATTGGAAATCCCTTAGTTTTTTCGGAAGATTGGATTTTGGTCTTGGAGATTAATATTTGAGATAAACCATAATATTGGTTGTGAAGTAATAAAGAACCAAATGGCTAAAATCAGATATAATTGGGTATATATATAGGTGGGTGGTAAATGACCAAAATACCTTTTTAAAAATGGCTTAAGTTTACTGAATTAGGACCAGCGATGGCTCGTGCGATGGTCCATCACTGGGTCGATGGTCTATCGCTTTAATTGTCGTAGGTGGACCAGAATAGGGTCACACTCTCTAGGTAGCGACGGGTCATCCGATGGTCCATCGCTAGAGTGACGGTCCATTGTTTTAACTGTCATATGTGGACCAGGGAAGGGCCTTACTGCGTAAGTAGTGACGGCCTGGGTGACGGTCCGTTGAAAGTTTGATGGTCCGTCAACCTTTTTATCGCACCTTATCCAGAAGGTGGCCTCACTGTTTCCCTTGCGACGGTCTTGGGCAATGGTCCGTCTCTAGTCCAACGGTCCATTGGCCTCACCTGGGCGGTTTTTACTGCCTTCTATATTTTGGCCATAATTTTCTCTTCCGATGTTGGATTTTGATGGAATTTGTATCATTGGAAAGATAAATCAATTTTAAACATGACAAAAAGTGAAAATATTGAAAATACCACATGTACAAAAGTGGATTTATCTTTCAAAGAAAGCTTCTAACATTCCTGAGATGATTTCAAGCAAGGAAAAAGTACGGGGTATTACATAGGGTTTGTTTTCTTAAGAGAGAACTACCTTTTGATTTTGGGGAAAAGTGAATAATAAAGGATTTTACATGTTTTTAGGGCTTAAATCTCATATCTGGGCAGAATAAAATCATGGGAAAAGACGATTTTGACCCTGGGTGCAACTTTAATTTTTCATAAAATTTTTCCGATCAAGACACTTGGCACGACGCGCCACTATCACTCCAAGCCACTGAAAAATAATAACTGGGAAATTACATGGTGGAACAATGCGGGGGTATCACATTGCCACTTTGTTTTTGAACTGGAAGTGCACTGCGACGCGGTGGAATTGCATTGGTACAATGAAATTTGATAATTGTGAATTGGGTCTACGACGCGATGCGCTAATATCATGGAGCAACACTAGAAATTGAAAATTGATATTCTAAAACACTTCGCGATGCGCTACTACCCTTAATGATGATGTTTAACGACTGAAACTTTAAATCATCATAACTTCATACCCGGTCGTCGGATTAAGGAGAATTTTATATCGTTGGAAAGATAATTGAATTTCCTACGCAATGGCAAGATCAAATATCAAAATTAATGAGTATTTAAACACTTTTATTTAGAATAAACCATGTACTGAGGGTTAATCTAGGCTAGGGAAATATGGGGTATTACAATATCTATCCTTTGGGAACATTCATCCTCGAATATGGCTAGTTAAGCTGACAGAGTACGGGTAGAATGAGTTTATGTACTAAAATATACATGCACAACTGAAACATGATTACTTGACTGGTATGATAGACTGAACTTACATCCTAAACATGCATATCTGATGCACGGGATACATAGCTGAAAATACTGATAAGCTGAGTTTACATATTGAACATGAATGCCTAATGCATGATTACATGTCTAAACGGATTAATGAATACATGACTGAATATGCATGAATGGGAACATGAGTACATGACTAAGTTTGAATCATGATAAATGAACTAAACTGATTCCTTGGATACGTGTCATGACATGGGGATGGTCATACAACTGAGATTGGAATGAAAGAGTCAACTTATAAGTATCCATTACTCTAACTGGATTCATAACATGAAGATAAAATGAAAGGTTTAGATCATGATAGCTCAGGTATTATAGTACATCTCCCCCTTGGGATACTATGTCCCTTGAGAATGCTGACTTAGCTAAGATACTAAGGAAAAACATGAGATGATGTATGGGGCACCCCTAAACTAAATCGTGACTAATTATTTGGGATTTAAAACTGAGGAATAAATATGTAAATAGGAGATCTATAACATACCAGTGACCAGATAAGGAGAACTTTCTTGATCTTGTCTTGACTGAAGTGCGTAAAACCTGTTTAGGTGTTTCTCACTGGTGGCACTGGAAGTGGCACTTTGTTGATTTGGGTGACCTGACTGAGCTGAAGGATGACTATACTGACCCTGAGAACCTAACTGAGGACAATCTCTGACTCTGTGGACTGGCTTACCACATCCAAAATAAACATCACTACCAGCTCTGCACACACCCTTATGATTCTTACCACACTTTCTGCAAAATGGATTAGAATGAACATTGATTATAGTATCCTGGGTCATTGGTACACTGGATGAGGAAGAAGCTAGAATTAAAGACTTTGGATGAAACTAGGAATGGTTCCCCCTATCTGACTTAGGCTGATTGAAATTAAAGTTACCTGTTCTCTTCCTCTTAGCTTTTCTCTCATTCTCCTTAAGCTTCTGTTCCTCAATCAATTGAGCATGGACCATAAATCTAGATATGTTCTTCTCTTTAATCAACATTGTTGTCCTACACTCCTTAACCATACTATCTAACACCCCAGATATGAACTTGCTCATTCTGGACCTATTGACTGCTACTACATGGGGAGCATACTGGCTAACTGAGTAAACTTGAGGGAATACTCTTTTACGCTCACGCTACCTTGTTTGAGATTGATGAACTCTAACACTTTGGCTTCTCTCAGCTTTAAGGGAAAGAATCTGTCTAGAAAGGCAGTAGCAAACTCTTCCCATTCTATGGGCTCTGCATCTATACCCCTGTCTACCTTCCACTGCTTAAACCACGTATGGGCTATATCTTGTAGCTGATAGAAAGCTAACTCAACACTTTCACTGAAAGTCACTCCCATGATATTTATGACTTTTTGAACTTGATCGAGGAACTCCTATGGATCTTCTTCAGACTTAGATCCCGTAAAGGAAGGAGGATTCATTCGGGTGAAGTCTCGAATTCTGGTTGCAGCAGTATTGGCCACTGGGTTAGATGAAACAATAACTAATAACTCATTCTAAGCTACGACTAAATTGGCTAGAGTAGTGAATGCAGCTCTGAATTCTGCGTGAGAGATATATTAGTCCAGGGGATCTACCTGAATGGGCTGAGGGGTTGACTGGCTTTAGGTTCTTCTTTCGTTAGTCCTTTTGGGAGGAATGTTCTATAAATAAAAGGAAGAAGCAAATTAGAATGAGAGATTAACTTGAGCTCATGCTCACCAGCACGACATGAATACTAAAAGAAGGGAAACTTTTCCTAAAACATCTCATAGCCTCCCGTCCATAAGTGTGGTGTGCTACACACCCATGCAAAAGACTCTATGCAATACAACTTTTTAGACTTCCTAGGACTCTATTGAACCTTAGTTTCTAATACTAAGTTTGTAACGACCCGGGACTACCCCCTAGTTATCATGCGGTGCTTGCGACCCCGAAGGACCACAACTAACCCATAAATTATATCTGCTGTGAGAACTAAAAAATAATACTGAAATAAATACGAAAAATAAACTGAAAAGCCATAAGGTTCAAAATACTATAATAAAAAATAAATAAGATACTAAAATACTGAACAACTAGCTGAAACATTTTACTCTAAAAACCTCTAACTTAATCTATCTGAAAGTGGAGTTGATGGGACAATCCCCCAACTAACTCCATCTACTAAAATACTGCTAAGCTAAAGAACTAAAATGAAAGCATATCCTCAATAAATAAGGACTCACTGCTAAATTTACTATTGCTAGTTAAATCTGGCTTAACACAGTCAGGAACCTGAGTGTCCGAACCTATGATATAAAATATCATAGCGCAGAAAAGTATGCGTCAATACGTGGGAATGTACTGGTATGCTAGATGAGTTCAGGTAGAATGCATGGGTTCATATGCATAAATAATAACTGACTAAATGATATGCAAGAGTTGGATTAGCATACATAGAGGATCTATAACTACTGAACATACTGTGCATACTATAACTAAGTATACTGGGACTGAATCTGATAACTAATAACTAAATACACTGATAGTCTGAGATCATTGATAATTTGAATTACTGATAACTGAGTGATTCTATTTGACGGTCCTGATTTTGTAGAACTGAAATAAGTTCTATTTTGAAGACTAAGACTGAAACTGAAACTGTAGGAGGTAATTATCTAACTGACATACCCCAATCTAAAATAATTAGGGTCCAATCTATAACCCTAATTATAAGGGTGTCAATACCATGCCATGGGTAAAGATAAGATGAAGAGTAACCCTTTACTGGCAAGTTCCCTAAAAGAGAGCGGTAGTATCCTCTACTGGCAAGTAGAGCACCTCATCAACCCTCAACTAGCAGGTTTGATGTCTTAACCTATGCTGGCTATGTAGTTCTGGAATGCAAGTATTTCTTCTAAGGATCACACCCTCTGCTGGCAGGTGGGCCCTCATCCTTGGGTTCACTCGATGTTGAGGCCTACTCCCAACTGAAAGAGACTAAACTGAGTATACTGAACTAGACTGGACTGATACTGAGATTACTGAGTTTTCCTAAGTTCTATAACTAATTGAATTCTACTGAATTCTATAAGGGACTGAGAGTATTACTAATCATGACATAACTGATACTATTCTGTAACTGACACTAGCTCTAAGTAACAACTAAATTTTAGGGAATTAAATACCCCCAAGACTCGATAGCATGAAAAGTAAAGAAAAGAATAATCTTGAATAACATAACAATGTCCACTTGGTCACAATTCATTCATAGAGATATTTTATCTAACACTTGTAATGTATTAAGTTGTACATGAATGGGGAATACATGTTAGCATGCTATAATGGCATTATTTCATTATCATATATAATTTATCAAACACATGGGAAGAATACTTGGTTCATTAACTCATAAACACTTAGGGTTAACATGGATACAACAATCAATTTACAAATTCATGGATTATAACACGGGGATTACTCAATTCAATATACATTCTATACAACTTCATGATCTACCCTTAATCATGGATTGAAACTCAATAAATGTTAAAACATGAACATAATCCAATTTCATACATGTAAATCATGAACTATAATTCTTGAAGCTTTAAAAATGGATTCTTTGACTCCATGGGTGGAAGGGACCCATAGATAAACATCTAACAAACCTTAATTCGTGAGATTCTTGGAGAGATTCTTGGGATTGACCTTAATTCTTGAGAGCTAGGGTTTGTTTTCTTGAGAGAGAACTACCTTTTGATTTCGGGGAAAAGTGAATAATGAAGGGTTTTACACATTTTTAGAGCTTAAATCCCACATCTGGGTGGAATAAAATCATGGAAGAAGACTGTTTCAACCCTGGGCGCAACTTTAATTTTTTGTGAAATATTTCCTATCTGGACCCCTGGCATGACACACCACTATCGCGCCAAGACACTAGAAAATGACAACTTGTAAATTACATGGTGGTGTGATGCGGTGGTATCGCGTTGCCACTTTCTTTGTGAACGACAATGCACCGCAACACGGTGGAATCGCGTTGGTACACTTGAATTTGACAATTATGAATTGGGTCTATGGAGCAATGCGCTAATATGGTGGAGCAACACTGAAAATTGACAATTGCTATTCTAACACACTCCGCGACACGCTACTGGCCTGAATGATGATGTTTAATGACTAAAACTTAAAATCACCATAACTTCTTACCTGGTTTTCAAATTTAGGAAAATTTTATATCGTTGGAAAGCTAATTAAATTTCCTATGCAATGGTAATATCAAATATGAAAATTACTGAGTATTTCAAATATTTTATTTAGGATAACCCATGTACTGAGGGTTAATCTACACTAGGGAAATATGGGGTATTACATTGTATTCATGCTAGCATCTTCAAAGTCGCAAGTTTAATGGCTCATGGAGAAAAATTTTCTTTGGAGGTCCCTATTCTTGCAAGAATCTATTACGGCCTTAGGGAGATCTTAACTTTGTCCAACTTAGGCTCCAGCCATGCACTCTTTCCCATCTATTATGTTTACGGATGGATAAGTGAGTATTTTGAAACTTATTACCATGTAAACTGTCCGCAACAATGGGTGCAAATATGGTTAATTTCAGGAGAAAAAATGGCAAAATAATTTGACATTTTTGTTGCTCGCAAGTTATTTCAGCAAGTAAATGTAAAGAAACTTCCTCATTTGGCCTTGGTATAGAGAATAAAGGTACAATTCAAGGATAGTGAAATATTATCCAATTCTTGGAGTGACTTCTTCATAGGACTTTGTTCAAGTTTTATCACTTTGTGGCATGATAATGATCTGATTTTTGAGACTTATATCCCTCATTCATTTAGTCACCAACTTGAATTTTGTTATGATGTTTCAGACATTCTGATAGAGCATCATTTTAACGGTTCGTTGCTAGATTTGGTTTAACTTTTGGATTCTTGCGTTCGTCATGGAAGTTTGTCAAAGTTTAACATACCAATGTGTCCGTTGGACAATAGACCTTTTATGACTCGTGAGTACTCGAATTGGTGGCCAGTCCATTGAGAGACTATGTTAAGACAAAGTACTAACATTATCTTAAGAGGTTCAAAGAAAAATATTGCTCTCTCATCAATCAATGGAGACCAACTTTGACTGGATGGTCAAATCCATATTTCTTACTCTTCAAAGTCCAAGGTGACGATGTGTAATCCTCCGCAATCTGTCAAAGTTGTTTCCAAATCTAAAAACTTAAAGGGCAAGGATACACATGTGGATAAAGGAGTTAAAAGTCCCTCATCAGCCCCCGAGTAGCCATTACCACATCTGAAGTGATCAACGTTGTTCACAAAAGGAAGAAATCTTCTAGCTCATCAGATAAAGGCATTAAAAAGTCACTAGGCATTGTGTCGCTCAGTAGTGACACTTCCAAACCATTTTTTTCACTGAAGGTGGATTCTATTACTAGTGCTACCTCTTTCTCAAATGAAAGCAATGCTAGCCAAGAACCATGAAAGTGTTTGAAGAAACAACATAAGGATTTAAGCGATCAACATTGTGAATTTGCTGACTTGGATTCCATAA
This sequence comes from Capsicum annuum, assembly GCF_002878395.1. Lineage (NCBI taxonomy): Eukaryota > Viridiplantae > Streptophyta > Magnoliopsida > Solanales > Solanaceae > Capsicum > Capsicum annuum. The sequence goes on from NC_061120.1 coordinate 43,770,550, forward strand.
GTATTGATACCACTGTCTTTGAAGATGGTGTTGCTAGTTTAACGATGCCCTAGGCTGATTTGTCAAATCAGGTATTAATTATTTCTTTAATATCCCAACTTGCCTCTTTACTCGATATTAACTTTCCTTTTTTTAGTTGGGTCTTGTGGACTTTTTCAGTAACATATTTAGTGATGACGTATTTGGTGAGGATTGTGTCAGAAGCTCGAAGCCTTCAAATATACTGAAGAGTCCCCATCTTTTCCTTGATGACGCCAAGACTCAAACTACAAATAACGGTCCATCAATAAAGTTGTCAAAAAATGTTGAATCTGTCCAAAATGTCTTAACTACTAGTACGGTGGTTGGATCAAATGATAATAGACATTCAGTAAGACCCCACAAAATTTCTAAGCTTAATTCAGTCCTTTAGGCTTGTCAAAGGGTCTCAGACTTAGAAAATTCTAAGTTTCCAGACTTAGTTTATTTTTTGGCCCTCAAAAGTTGGCAATCTAATTTCACAACCTTAATTTCCTTTAATGGTCTGTATTTTTTCTTATTCACGACCACGGAGATCAATAGGTGTTCCCGGACAAGTTTTAAAATTTTTGGACCTCATTTAGACCATGTTTGGTGTCCCAAAATAGTGGACAAATGCGATATTGGCACGCTGCATCACCTATCGGGTTGGTTAACATTGTTGCAGGTTTCCAGAGTCAAAACTACTGAGGCTTGACACGATTATGGTGCAATGTGTCAGGTATCACATCGAAGCCATCAACGCACCACGTCGCCAATCACGTCGATGCCCAGTTTTCACTCATTAAATGTTTGCGTCTTTAAGGGTAAAATGGTTAACTTACCTCCCCTATATAAGCCTATTACATGAGATTCAACTAGGTTTTCACCAAAATATAGTTGTTTCTCTCAAATTCCCTCAAGAACAAGTCTAGTGTTTTCAGTTGAAGGTTCTAATCTAGGAGATTCCACTGTTAATCTTCAAGAAAATTCTATCTAAGGTATGTCAAGTGTTCATTCATGGATTTCTTTCATCCATAAAGCTCAAGAATCCACTTTTAAATGATAAATTGTGATTTTTATATTGTGGATTGATTTATGACCATGGTTATATTGTCGTACGATTCCCAAGTTGGTATCTTTAATATGTTTTCATGAAATTATGTTAATGTATGGATTGAAATTAAGTTGAATAAAGGAACTTTGATGTACTAATTTGATATTCATACCTAAGCCCTAAGTCATGCATCCTAGGTGTTTGATAAAATGCCTAATAGAATGTGAATTATTCATATAACTTAATTGTGACCTAAATGGTAAATGCATACTTACCCTGATGTTCAAAATGTCTCCAATATTATTGTTCTGCAATGTATTTGCTTGATGGAATGTTCATGGGATTAGAGTGATGAAATCATGATATGTTTATATGCATTCCTAAACATGTACAAGGTTATGATAACCAACTGCTTCATGAAATCCCCAACTTATTGTATTATGAATTATTGATATTGGTCATATGTTTAAGAAGTGTCGTGTCTTGTCAGTTTCATGATATCGATTCCTGAGGGTATTTAATACCCGACAATTTAGATGTGTGCTTAGAGCTTGTGTCATGTTTTCAAGATACTCTCAGTCAAGCCATGCTCAGTAGAATTCAGTCAGTCTCATGACTCAGGAAAAACTCAGTAAACTCATTAATCTCAGAAAACTCAGTAGTTCAGTAATCTCAGTAGTATTCCGTTAGTCAATGGAACTTAATGAACTCAGTATAGTTCAGTTCAGTTAATCATGTTCAGTGTTTATTTAGATCGGAGTAGAATTCATCACCAAAAGAACCCAAGGATAGGAAAACACACTGCTAGCAGAGGGTGTGATTCTTAGAAGCAGTGTTTGTGTTCTAGAACTATGTAGTTAGCATAGGTTGAGACATCAAAACTGACAGTTGAGGGTTGATGAGGTTGATTAACACTGTCAGATGAGGGTCCCACCGTTCTCTTTTAGGGACACTGCCAAATAAGGGTCACTCACAGCTTGTCTTTACCAGTGGCATGGTATTAACACCCTTCCAATTAGGGAGATTGGACCCCAACTCTATACAAAAAAGGGGCATGTCGATTAGATGACTACTTCTCACTGCCTCAATCTCAGTAAAGGAACTCAAATAGTTCTTCAGATTCAGGACTGTCAGATACAGTCACTCAATTCAGTACAAAACTTAGCTAGTTCCATCAGGATCAGGACTGTCAGACACAGTTACTCAGTTAATAGTATATCAGTTATACAAAAATCATGTTATAGTATTTAGACTCTGTAGTCAGTATTATCACAATCTCATTTACAGTTACATATTCATGCATGTATTCTCACATTCATATTATTCAGTTAGTTAGTATTGTTCATGCATATGAACCCCATGTATTTAGCCTACCTTAATTTACATACCAGTACATTCAGACATACTAACACATACTTTTGTTTAGCGCTATGGTATTTTATACCATAGGTTCGGACGCTTAAGTTCTTGATTGCACTTAGATTCAGATTCGGCCAGTAGCAGTAGATTTGCAGTGAGTCCTCATCACTCAAGGATAGCCTGATTATTTAATTACTTCATTAGTTCAGTTTTAGTAGACAGAGTTAGTTGGGGACATATCCTACCAACTCTATAGTTTTCAGATAGTTTAGAGGCTTTCAGACTAGCATGTTCAGGCATTTTATTTCAGTTTTGGTATTGATATACCATATTTTCAGATGTTATGTTTTATCAGATATTTGAACCTTATGGCAATTTCATTCCATCTTATGCATTACACAGTATATTATATAGCCCTCAGTTACAGATATCAGTCATGGGTTAGATTGTGGTCCTTCGAGATTGCTAACACCATGTAGCATTCTGGGTATCAAATTTGGGGCATTACACATTCAAAGGTCCTAAAGATTTGGTTTTGTTGTTATAGAAGATTTCCTCAAATTTGAACTACAAAAGGCTATTTTGGCTTTCAAATTTTCCGACATTTCTGGAATATAGAGTACCTTGTGTGATTGTATTACACATATATTTGCCGAGTTCTTGAAGAACATTAAAGAGTTGGAGAAATGCATTTCTCTAATTCTTAAAGGGCTTTGGGAGGTCAATGTCGCCGACCTTTATCCTTTAGAGGTTCTAATTGAAGATTTTTTCAAGGAGCACAGAGATTATGATGTTGCAAAGGTGTCTAGTTCTCATAAGATAACTAAAGATTCTGATTGAGCATTGCTTTCTACTGAGCAACAACGCCTTCATACTACAAATCAAGACAAAGTCAAGATGTAAAAGAGTCTGGGAGAGATTTAAAAAGTCCTTGAGAGAACTGAAATAGAGTTAAAATCCTGGACATCTAAGAAAAAGAAGACCATTTCGTTTATTGAAGAGCATCAAAAGAAATTCTCCAAAAATAAGAGAGTATCACCAATATTGAAGATGAAATTCATGCTCTTGAGAAAATCATCCCACTGGCAGAAACAGAAATAGAAGAACTTTCTAAGTTGACGGAAATCATAGCGACAGTCGCCATCAGATCCTTAGCGATAAGCTTTTCCCTTAATCCTTAATTTTTTTCTGTTTTTGCACAATAATGTTCTCTTTCTTTTTGTTCTAGTTTTATTTTCTTTTTTGATCCTGTCATGATGTATTGGTGGTCTCTCTTGGAGCTATAAAAGTGACATATTTCTTTTAATGCTTCTGTTCTATGTAGTTTATTTTCAAATCTGACATGCAAATCAAATTTTATTTGTCTTCCCTGATCCATACAATTTGACATACGTGGCATGAGACAAATAATTTCGAATTCTGAGGCAGTTGCACCATTGGAACAAAAATTTACAAAACTACAATATGTATGAAAATCACGACCAAAAGCTTCTTTTTGCACTTGTGCAAATCTTCCATAAAAGACAGCTCGAATTTTGTATTGCAATTTTTTCAGATTTGGATGTTTATGAAAAAAATCATAACTCGAACTAGGAGTGTCGAAATCATGAAATTCTTATTCCATTGGAAACATAACTGATTAAACTACGATGTATGTAAAAATCATGATCAGAAGTTCTCCAGATTTGTACAGATTTCGTTTTCAACTTGGCTCAAAATTATTATCTTTTTTCAATGCGCAGTTTTTCAGCCTTGCATATCTGTGGTAGAAAATCCATAACTCGAACTAGGAGTGACGAAATTATTAAATTCTTATTCTGTTGGAAAGATAACTCATGGAACCACAACGTATGTAAAAAGCATGACTGAATTCCCATTGGATTTGAACAGATTTCATTATAAACTCAGCTCAAATTTTGCCTCCCTTTTTTTTTCATATTCGCATGTCCATAGTGTATAATTCAAAACTTTAATTAGGAATGTCGAAATCATGAAATTCTTGTTTCTTTGGAAATATAAATCATGGAACCACAAGTATGTAAAAATCATGACCAAATTCCCTTGGGATTTGTACAGATTTTGTTTTTAATCTTGGCTCGAAATTACTATCCTTTTTTTCCGCTCAGTTTTTCAGCCTTAAACATCTATGGTAGAAAATTCATAACTCGAATTAAGAGTGTTGAAACCATGAAATTCTTATACCGTTGAAAATATAAATCATGGAGCTACAATTCATGTAAAAATCATGACCAAACTCTCTCCGAATTTATACAAATTTTATAATAACTCCGCATAAATTCAGCCTCTCCTCTTTTTTCAAGTTCAAGTTGTTGTCCGCACTCGTTGAAATTCAAGGTTTACTGAACTTAAGATCATGCCATTGGAATTCATCAAGAAGCTTAATATATTTGGCTGTGGTACCATTTTTTTCTCTCTTTTTTTATTGTAGTTTTATGAGGAAACAAAATCTCTATCACAAAGGAACCCGATGTTCATGTGATCAACGTTGAACCTTTAGTGCATCACTTCCTTACTGTTCAGCAAGATAAAGGCTTGGAGCAATCAGATTTCATTCCAAGCAAGCTGTAGCCCATATCATGATCCTTGGAGGTTGGTAAGAAAGATACTTGAAGCTATTGTATTTAATTCTTGGAGAACAAGAATGTGGCGTATATCATTCTTTTGGATTTGAGAGATTGTTTTCCATCCTCAGCGTCACTAGAAAAAACCCTTTCTAACTTCAGCAAATAGGGCGTCTTGTACAGTCTTTTCAACCATACCTATATAGACCATCAATATTTTTCCTTGCATCCATGAGTATTGGTGATAAAAAGGCTTTAAGTGACTGTATTTCATTCTTTCAGCTAGTCAAGAGATGCCTGACCATTCTTGACTTGTTATTTTGACAAGAGACTCACTAATATAATTCTTTTTATAGCCTTGGGTGTGGAGAATGCAGAACATCTCCTCATTTTATATTTTGGAGTAGATGTACATGGAGTTTTCATTTTGTAAACTTTTTTGATTTCCAACTCTGCACACCTTCACTAAAATATTTATTTCTCGATGTAGGAGTAACAGAATCGTGAGTCACTTGATCATATGGAAGTCAATTTCATGAGATATATCATAATTTTTTTACAAGAAGTCCCTTCAAATTGATCAAAATTAATTTTTGAAGTTGATTTTAAATCTAATACATCTGTTTCGCAGTTTTGTACAACCGTGGTAGAAAATTCAAAACATAATACAAGAGCTTTCAAATCATGAGCCGAATTCTTTGTTGCAAAAAGATCTCTAAGAACTACCCCATATGTAAAAATTAGTGTCAAACCCTTTAAGAATTTGTACAGATTCATCATCAAATTAAGCGTAGTTGAAACCTGATGGTCTCTTTTGCATCTTTGAGCATCTATGATTGAAAATTCATTTCTTAACGTAGGAGTCATAGAATCACCAGCCTTATTTTTTGTTGTAAATATAACACCAAGAGCTACAACATATATAAAAACCTCAGTCAATGCCTTTTGCGAATTTATATAGATATGTCTCGACGTCAGCTTAGTTTGAAATTTGATGGCCTATTTTGCAAATTTGTGCGGCTATGATAGAAAATTCATAACTTAGAGTAGGATATTTTGAATTTTGATACATCTCTTTTATTGAAAAGATAACACCAAGAGCTACAACTTATGTAAAAAATGGTGAACACATTTACAAACTTATACAGATATGTCGCCGAAATACATTTTGCCTTTCTAGTCTCTTCACCTTTGCATGTCCGTGGTAAATTTAGTGAAGAAATGTCTAATCTCATGTGATATCTATGTCACTTCAAAGTGTGATTGTCGTTCCCAAATAATGACACACCTTTTTTTTTTCTTTTTTTAACTCATATGACTGAACTTAGTGTAAAAGACTACTCTAAGCTGCCTACGTACCTCAGAGAAGAGGATCAAGTCATAACATAGTTCAGGATGGTGATTTAATTTATATTTTAAATTTCTTTTTCTTTATTTTTCTTTATTTTTTGAGAGCCATTCACAGTATAGACTCATGTGGCCTACGAGTGACATGCAATTTAAGCTCATGCCTTAAGGAGCATAACGACCTTTATGGAAAGTATTGTTTTAGGAGCTTGTCATTGACTGGACCATTTCTTAAACCATCTTGATCAACAATATTATAGGCGCCACTTTAATATGCTTCCTTTATTACATATGGACCATCCCATTTTGTTGTAAACTTGTCACCAATATGTTTATTGAGGATTATGGGCCTTCGAACTGCTTATACCAAGTCACCTACTTTAAATAATTATGGTTGCAATGTCTTGTTGAAAGCTCTAGCAAGTCGAGCTTGATAACACTCCAACCTTTGTTGTGCTTCTAATCTCTTCTCGTCCAATGCCTCTAACTCTGGTAGACGAAGTTGAGTGTTATTTTCAGTGGTAAGCCTTTCTTGATTTGCAATTTATAATGATGGAATTTTTTGTTCTAATTAAAGGACTGCCTCTATCCTATACCCTAATAAATACAGAGTTGCTTGAGTTATAGTTCTGAAGGTTGTATGATATGCCCATAAAACATCATTGATCCTCTCATTCTAGTCCCTTTTATTTATTGCAACAACTTTGTTCACAAGGTTACCAAGTGTCTTATTAAAAGCTTTGGTAAGACCATTGGTGGGTTCATTGTACATTGAAGACTTGTGTTGCTTAAAATCAAACTTCTCGCAGAAAGACCTCATGATTTTATTGTTGAAGGGCCTCCAATTAGTAACTATGTATCTTGGCATGCCATACTTGAAAATTATGTTTGACTTGACAAAATCAGTATTTTCCTTTTTCACTTATTTTAATGGCACAACTTCATCCCATCTTGAGAAATAGTCAGTAACGGCTAAGATCTACATTTGTCCTTTTGACGACTTTGGAAGAGGTCCACCTATATCAAGTCCCCAGGCATCAAAAGGCCATAAGGCTACAGATGGATGAAGGGGATCAGGAGACCGACGAATGTAATTAGCATGGAATTGACATGCTTGACACCTTATGGAATGCTATAGAAAATCCACCACCATTGTCGATCAATAGTAGCCCATTATTTTGATGCAGAAATAAAGTTTAGGCCCTGATCAGTGTGCTCCACATGTACCGGAATGTTCTTCCTCTAGTGTCTATTGAGCTTTTTCTTTGTCAAGACACCACAATAATAATCCTTCATAAGAATGAGAAAATAATATTCCCTTATGAAAGATTAATCGTGGTGCCCTTCTCTTAATGTCTGCTTTTTTTCATGGATCCTCTGGTAGCCTTCCATGTTCGAGATACTTAATTAGTAATTTTTGCCAATCTTCGTTTTCCACCACTCGAATAGATGTATGGTGGCTTTCATCTATTTGAAAATTGAGACAACCAAGAATAACCCAGTGATGACATACCTGCACATTTGTTGACTCATTCTCTTTGAGTGCCAGCGTTGTGGCTAAGTTGTCCAAAGAATCCGTCATGCTATTTTCTTCTTTTGGGATATGGTTTAGGAACACCTGACCATACCTTAAAGTCAAAGGAATGGCATATTGGTAATATGGCAAATAATTTTCCTTCTTCACCTCGTAACTCCCCAAAAGTTCATTTATGATCAAATTAAAATCACCATAGATATCCAATTGTGGAATCTTCATATCTGATGCCATTTCAAGTCCAACAATTAAGGCTTGGTATTTTGCAACATTATTGGAACATGTTTTACCCAAAATAAATGAGAATGGAAAGATTAATCTTTCTGGTGATAACAATACAACACTTAATCTTTCTGGTGATAACAATACAACGCTTGCTCTTGCACTATCTCAGTGTGCAGATCTATCAAAAACCATTGTCTATGTTGGCAGTTCTTTGATAAATAGTACATCTTCATCAAGAAACTCATTTGAAATCTCCCATTCCATTGGCAGAGGGTGGTCGACGAGGAAATTAGGAAGTGCTTGCCACTTTACATACTTTTGAGTCGTGTATATGATCTCATATTGGTAAAAAATATAGACCATCTTACTACAAGCCTTGAGAGAACTGTCCAGATCAGTACAAACTTTACGAGATCAGCTTAGGAAATTTGCTTGATGGTGTATGCTTCAAAATAATTCCTTAATTTCTTTATCGTATAAAGGAAAGCTAAGCAGATCTTATCAATGGGCATATAATTTGACTCAACTCCTATCAAAGTTTAAATTAGATAGTACAGTCTGTTCCTTTTTATCTTTGTCCTCATGAGCAAGAAGTATTCCAAGTGATCATTCTTGTGATGCAATGTAAAGTATCAATGGGATCCCAGGAGTTGGTGCCCCTAATATAGGTGGGTTCAATAAGTATCTTTTGATGCTTTCAAAAGCATGTTTACATGATTGGTCCTATTTGAAGGGGCATTTATTTCATTAGATGGTTGAAGGGTTGACATTTTCCAGCCAATTTAGAGATGAATCTTCAAATGAATGCCAAATTTCCTTGTACACTGTGGAGGCCTCTCAAGTTCTTTGGCTTGGGCATTTTTTAAATGGCATCAATCTTTGTGGGATCAACTTTAATTCCATGATGATGCACAATAAAGATGAGAAACTTTCCCAAAGTAACCCTAAAAGAACATTTAAGTAGGTTCATCTCCAAGTCAAATTTTGTTAACCTCTTAAAAATAATACGAAGGTCATCAAGATGGTCATTGCTGCACTTTGTCTTTACCACCAATCATTGACGTAACATTCCACCCTCTTATGTAACTATCATAAAAAATGTTATGCATTACATGTTGCAGGTAGCACCCATTTTCTTTAGACCAAAAGGCATAACCTTGTAACTATATATCCCTTTTGGAGTTAGGAATGTAATGCATTCTTCATCCTTTAAAGTCATTCTAATTTGATTATATCCAGAATACCCATCCATAAATATCATAGATTCATGTCCAGTTATCGAATAAACCATGAGCTCTATGATTGGTATAAAAAATAATCTTCTATACATGCCTATTCGAGTCTCAAAAATCAATGCAAACACATATTTGCCCATTCTTCTTCTTGACAGGTACAATGATTGAGATCCATGATGGGTACTTCAATTCTCAAATAAATTTGGATTCGATGAGCTTATTGACCTCTACTTCAGTTTGAGTTACCAACTCAGGACGAAACACTTATTGTGACTGCTTTATAGGACGTGCCCCTTTTTGATCCCAAAATGACAAATAGCTACCCTATGACTAAGGCCTTCCATTTATTGGTACGACCAGGAAAAGACATATTTTTACTCGACTAATAAATTATAGAAGTCTCTCTCTTCTTATAGTGTAAGAAGCGCACTAATGAATGTTGGGTGTGGATATTCCATAGTGCTGAGATTAAGTTCTTTGAGTTCATCTATGGCTGATTTTATGCCATCCTCCAACTGGAGTGGAGCCTCTTGAACATCATCATCCATATCCTCAAAGTATGGACCTTCTTACACTACTATGTGATACGATGCTTGTACAAAGTTTATCCTTTCATTTGACTTTCTTCAGATATTGTGATGATTTCTTATTTCTTCTTTTTTGTTTCTTCACGAAACTGGTTAGTGAAAACAATGGTGTTTCTTTTCACTTTTAGTAAACCATCTGTGGTGATTGATGACATAACCCTTTTCTTCATAAGTGATGGGAAGATACTATGAATGTCTTTGTGATCGATTCTTCCAAAAAAACCTTACTTTTTATTCTCTATCAAACTTTTATGTGCTAATGACTTCCTTGTAGTTCCCAAATGATAAAAAACAGAAGTTCTTGAGGTGTCAGACTATTTTTCCATTTGTTTAGAGGCTCTATTTTTATCCTTGCAACTCAATCTTTCAAATACAGAGACACGAGGTGTCAATCTTCCTATGCATTCAAACACAGAAGTTTTTTGTGGCATTTTCTCATTCTTAGATTCCTTGTCTTTTTCTACTGGGATATAATGTGATTAAGTTATTTACTTTCCATTCTTAGTAGAAACTCGAAGAGGTTCGAGCAATTTGAATCCCAGTCAAAACTTAAGAGTGGAAATATAATGCCTTTGCTTTCTCAACTTCATTTGGGCCTCTATAAGACCATGTATATTCTCATTAGTGACATCATATTTAATCTCACCTAGCCTTGCTGGATTGGTGAAGTTTTAACCTAATTTTTCAAGCAGCACAAAGGCTTTCTCATCAAAGTGACCTTTTATTTTATGATCCAAAATGTTGCTTTCTGAAAGATCAGGCATGATAGAGGGAACTTGTATAACTAGGAAAGTCATAATCTCCTTCAAATCATGGAATTCTTTAGGGATAACTTCTCTCTTTATAGGGTGGCTATGTTGACTACATACTTTTTGCAAGGGTTTTTCATTCTTTCGACGCTCATGAGTGATGTAGAAAAAAATTAGGTGTTCTTCATCCATGTTTGTCTGTAAGTCGCATTTAAATGATGAAAGCTTAGTAGAGAATTTTTCAATTCTATCCTTAGGTATCTTAATAGCAGCCTGTTGAACCTCTACTTATTTTTTTCTAACAATATTAGTTAGGTTGTCTAGTGTTGGTTTCTCTACACCAAACTCATAAGAATCTAAGTAGAATTTTGCAATTGCAAAGTACAACTCTGTCTCAGTGAAAGGATTGATATCTGCATTAATTTTGACTACCTCACCATCATTTATATACTTTATGCATTAATGCAAATTAGATGAAACCATTCTATTTTCATGTATCCAAGGGCGTCTAATAAGCAAGTAGTATGATGTTTTTCATCTATAACATGAATCAAAATGTTTGATTTTATATAGCCTAGGGATAATTCTTCACGATTCTTTCCTATGGCTCGTTGTCCTCCTTGATTGAAGCCTTCAATCTTTATATTGCTTTTGGAAAATTCATCAATGGAGATTCCAAGCCTTTTGAGTAATGTCTTTGGCATGATATTGACTGTTGAAACATTAGTGATCAATATGCTATTGGGATGTTATTCTCGATGCCCCCTTCGACAAACAAAGGTATGTTATGTTGTTTAGAACCTAACAATGAATCATCATCCGAAAAGGAAATTACAGAACAATATGATGCGACTTCTCTATTAACATGATATTCTCATTCTATTGTGGGGCAATGCCCTTCATTGCTTTTATTTATTTCCTATGTGTTGGAAATTACATTTGTGGCACAAATTTGACTATCTTCAAGAAATTTTTATGGAAAGAACTCATACAATGTAATAGGCTGTCAAACCTTTTATGAATATGAACCATCACTCTTCTTTCTAGTATCAAACTTAACACTTTTTGGTGGTCATATATTTTCCATATTACTCTTCATCACTCTTGGCTTAGGAATTTGTATTCTTAGAACTGCTTAATGTCTCTTTTTCTTACGAGAAACCAAGGTCCAACCATCGTCATCACTATCTTTGGATTTGTTGTCTATTCCCAATGATCCTTTGAGAGTTTTCCTTGGAAAATCTACTTCAACAGGTTTGCAGCTTACAAATTGTAAGAAGATTATGTTTGGTATAGTTTGTGACATTGAACATTCCTTCTTCTTGGGTATGATACTAGTGTGATTAGCTTCAACTATTTTATCCATGTCAATGATGATTTTTCCTTCACTTAATAGCATCATGATTTTCTCCTTCAAGATAAAGTACTTTACCATTGTATGACCAACAACGCTATGATAATTACAGTACTTGGGATCATTGAACTTATTGATTTCCTTCGACTTTTTTGATTTAGAATGATCAATGATTTTATTAACTAGCAATTCATCTAGTATCATAGAAACATCTAAATCTGGAAATGGATAAACCTTAGCTTTTAACTCTTTTAAGGTTGGACGACGTTTATCCTCTCTTTGATATTGCCTTGAAGCTTCAATTTTCTTCACTTTTTGCTTAATTGTAACATTCATAGAAATTTCTTTCATTGCCATGGACTCTTTAGTATTTGAGGTCATACCTTTCTTAAACTCCTTTTTTTCTTTCATCAGGTCAACGAAAGAGGATGCATTCCTATGACTTCCGATGCTCAACTCCATATCGTGTTCTCGTGTAACAAGTTCCTCAAATATTTGTGGTTTGATTCCTTGTAGTATGTATAAAAGGCCTCAATACATTCCTTGAATGCACATTTCTACAATAGATATTTTAGAAAGGTGGTCTTTGCAGTCCAAACTCAACGATCTCCATTGATTGATGTAATCAGTCAACTCTATCATGCTCACAGTTCATCGGGTTCTATGAAATTGATTGAGAAATTCATTCTCAATATGCTCCTAACTATTAATTGAATTATGCTCCAGGTCAGTATATTAGTCAAATACATTCCCCTTCAATGAGAGAATGAACTATTTTACCAAGAGATCGCCATGTGTTCCAGCATTGCTATATGTTTCAACAAAATGGGCAATGTCTTGCCTAGGGTTTCCCTTGCCATCAAATTACTAACACTTTGGTGGTTGATAGCTCGTTGGCATGGGCAGACAATCAATTCATCTTATGTAAGGCTTGGAGTAACATAATGAACTCTATGGTGCTCCACCCTATTGAGCCCTGATGGTGTTTGTTACCATGTCTTGCAATTGTTGGACAGATAAAGTTGCAACTTAAACAGATTGTTTCTCCTTCTGAAATTTAGACCCAGCAAGTAATTCCTCAACTTCCTTATTTTATGGCGTGAAACCAGGTGGATAATTAGGGATGTGACTCGGCTCTCTTGGTTCGGAGGCCTCCAGTTTGTTCATGAATTGAGCAATATAAAGATTTTTATCGTCAGCCAACTTTTTTAGGGCTTTAAGGGTTAGCTATATCATTGTGAACATCTTATCCATGTTAGTTAAGTCAGCCATTAAAGCATTGAGCTTCTTTGAAATTGGAGATTCCATTGATTCTTCAGGATGACCAAAGTTGTATCCGGTTAGAGAAAGTTTACCATAGAACATGGATGAATGATTGCCCCCAACAGCTTCTATATGAGAGTTATTATTTTTTTCTACCTCCAAAGAGGTGAAGTATTCAGGTTCATCCAAGACACTATCCTTGAACTTTTGATGAGTAACCAGTCAAACACAACTGAGGTCAGCAAATGCGGTAGTAAATCCCTTGCATAAAACATCATTTGTATTTTCGAAGTCTATTGCAATAGTTGAATTTGTAGCTTTCAATTTGCAGGAAGAAGAGATAAAGAGCAGGAATGGTTTCTTTCTCCAACAACGTCTTTTGTTCTAATGACTTCCTCATAGTTCCCAAATGATAAAAGACATAAGTTCTTGAGGTGTAGGCCCCTCCTTCCATTTTTTTAGAGGCTCTACTTTTATCGTTGCAACCCAATCTTTCAAATACAGAGACATGAGGTGTAAATATTCCTATACACTCAAACACAGAAGTTTTTTTTTGGAATTTTCTCATCCTTAGATTTCTTGTGTTTTTGTACTGAGGCATAATTTAATGAAGTTGTTTCCTTTCCCTTCTTAGTAGAATTCAATGAGGTTTCGGCAATTTGAATCCCAAGCCAAACTAGGAGTGGCAACATAATACCCTTGCTTTCTCATCTTTATTTAGGCCTCTGTAATACCATGTATCTTCTCACCAGTGACATCATATTTAAGCTCACCTAGTCTTGCCAGAATGGAGAAGTCGTAACCTGATTTTGCAAGCAGCACAAAAGATTGCTCATTAAAGTTACCTTTTATCTTATGAGCAAAAGTATTGCTTTCTTAAAGATCTGGCATGGTAGATGGGACTTATATAACAAGGAAAGTCATAATCTCCTTCAAATAATTGAATTCCTTATGGCTTATTTCTCCCCTTATAGGGTGGCTTTGTTGACTACATACTTCTAGCAAGGGTTATGCATTCTTTCGACACTCATGAGTGATGTAGCAAGAAATTAGATGTTCTTCATCCATCTTCACCAGCATGTCTCCTTCAGATGATGAAATATTAGTAGAGAATTTTTCAATACCCTCCTTAGGAATATAACAGCAGATCGCTGAACCTTTACTTCTTCTTTTAATACAATATCAGTTGTGTTGGATAGTCTGGTTTCTCCATACCAAACTCACAAAAATCCAAGTAGAATTTTGCATATTCCAAGTACAACTCTATCTCAGTGAAAGTATTGATTTTTGTATCCATTTTGACTACTTCATCATCCTTAACATACTTTATGCATTGATGCAAAGTAGATGACACCACTCTATTTTCATGCATCCAAGGGCATCCGAGAAGCAAGTTTTATGATGTTTTGGCATCTATAACATGAATCAAAATATTTGATTTCATGTCGCCAATGGATAATCCTACACGAATATTTTCTATGGCTCGTTGTCCTCCTTGATTGAAGCCTTTAATCGTTATTTTGCTTTTGGGCAATTCATCAATGTAGATTCCAAGACTTTTGAGCACCGTCTTTGGCATGATATTGACTGCCAAACCAACTTTGATCAATATGGGATTGAGATTTTATTTTTGAATGTCCTCTATAAAAAACAAAGGTCTGTTATATATTTTAGACCCTAACAATAAATCATCATCCATGAAGGAAATTACAACACAACATGATGAAACTCCTTTATTAGCATGATATTCTCGTGCTATTATTGGACAATGCCCTTCTTTGATTTTCTTTATTTCCTCTGTGCTAGAAATTACATGTGTGACACCAATTTGACTATGTACAATAAATTTTTCTGGAAAGAACTCATACAATGTAATAGGTCTTTAGACCTTTGACAATGAACCATCAATCTTCTTGCTAGTATCAAACTTAACACTTTTTGGTGGTCGTAGATGTTCCATGTTACTCTTCATCACTCTTAGCTTAGGAATTCGTATTCTTAGAACCTCTTAATGTCTTATTTTCTTACAAAAAACCAAGGTCCAACCATCTTCATCATTATCTTTGTCATTGTTGTCTGTTCCCAATGAGCCTTCAATAGTTTTCCTTGGAAAATCCACTTCAACCAGCTCCCAACTCCCAAATTGTAAGAAGATTGAGATGGCATAGTTTGTGACATTGAAAACTTCTTCTTCTCGCGTATGATACTAGTGTGATTTTCTTCAACTGTTTCATCCATATCAATGATGTTTTTTCCTTCACTTAATAGCTTCATGATTTTACCCTTCAAGATAAAGCAATTTCCCATTGGGTGACCAATGACGCAATGATACTTGTAGTACTTTGGATCATTGAGCTTATTGATTTCCTCCAAACTTTTTGATACAGGAGGATCAATGATTTTTTTAACTAGCAATTCCTCCAGTATCATAGGTATATCTAAATATGGAAATGGATAAACCTTTGATTTTAACTTTTTTAAGGTTGGACGATGTGTATCCTCTCTTGTTTATTGCCCCGAAGCTTCATTTTGCTTCACCTTTTGCTTAGTCGTGACCTTTATAAAGGTTACTTTCACTACCATGCACTCTTTAGTCTTTGAGGTCATCCCTTTCTTGAACTCTTTTTTTTCTTTCATCAGGTCAATGAAAGAGGATGCCTTCCTATGACTTGCGATGTTTAACTCTTTGCCATGTGATCGTGTAGCGAATTCCTCAAATGTTTGGGGTTTGATTTCTTAAAGTATGTATAGAAGGCCCCAATGAATTCCTAGAATGTATATTTCTACAACAGATATTTTAGAAAGACGGTCTTTACAGTTCAAACTCAATGATCTTTATCTATTGATGTAATTCATTACAGGTTTATCCTTTATTTGATTAGTGCTAGTCAACTCTATCTTTCTCACAGTTACTTAAGTGCTATAAGATCAATTGAGAAATTCCTTCTCTAGCTTCTCCCAACTTTTAGTTGACTCATGCTCCAGGTCGATATACTAGTCAAATGCATTCCTCCTTCAATGAGCGAACAAACTATTTTACCAAAAGATCGCCATGTGTTCCATCATTGCTACATGTTTTGACAAAATGGGAAATGTGTTGCGTCGAGTTTCCCTTGCAATCAAATTGTTATGACTTTGGTGGTCGATAGCTCACTGGCAGGGGTAGACAATCAATTTGTCTTGTGTAAGGCTTAGAGTAATACAATGAACTCTGTGGTACTCCACCATATTGAGCCCTAATGGTGTTTGTTATTACGTCTTGCAACTGTTGGATAGATAAAGCTACAACTTAAATAGATTGTTTCCCCTTTTGAAATTTAGACTTAGCAAGTAATTCCTCAACTTTCTTATTTTATGGAGTGAAACCAGGTGGATAATTAGGGATATGACTCAGCTTTCTTGGTTCGCAGGCCTCCAGTTTGTTCATGAATTAAGCAATATGAAGATTCTTATCATCAACCAACTTCTTTTGGGCTTCAATGGTTAGATCTATCATTGCGAGCATCTCGTCCATGTCAGTTGAGTCAGCCATTAAGGCATTGACCTTCGTTAAAACTGGAGAATCCATTGATTCTTCAGGTTCACAAAAGTTGGATCCAATTAGAGAAAGTTCGCCATAGAAAATGGATGAAAGATTGCCCCCAAACATCCGCCATATGAGAGTTGTTGTTTTTTGCCACCCCCAAAGGGGTGAAGTATTCAGATTCATCCAAGCCACTAGCCTTGAACTTTTGGCGAGTAATCGTTCTAATACGACTGAGATCAGCAGTGACGGCAGTAGAGCCCTTGCATGTAACATTATTTATTTTTTTGAAGTTCATTGCATAGGTTAATTTATAACTTTCGATTGGCAAGAAGAAGAGGTGAAGAGCAGAAATGGTCCCAGGCATGTCAAAATTTGTTTGCAAACAAATTTTCAGAGTGTCGAAAATTAACTACAACCAAAGATAAATAAAAGAAAAATATATTTTTTGTTAATGAATCTTGTGAGTACAATTTCCTAACTCTCTAGATTCTTATCTGCTACACTTTAAAATGAATAAGGGCCTTTCGTAGCGTGTTTCTTGAATCGTTCGGTGATTTGGACTCCTAGAGATGTATTTCAATTGCCTAGAATATTTAAAAATATTTTGTCGCCTTGGAAAAATATCTGTGAAGAACTTTGTTGATAGCTCCTTGGAAGAACATAAGAGTCGGCATCGATGTTTATCCAATGCACGTCGAAGTCTTTTCCTCCCTCCTTTAAAAATGTTATGTTACCCCCTATTTGTAGTTGCAGGTAGTAGGCCTAGTTTCCTGTGATTGGCTGAAATATGTCACTTTGACACTTGGCGATTTTTGATTGGTTCTTAAATTTAAATGAGATTTTTACATCATTTAGACATGTGGCATCATCTTGTTTGTCTTGAATTTAATGGAGACGCCAAGTCACCCTAACATATGGCATGGGTATGGGATCCAAGGTGTAATGGACCTTGGTCTTGAATTTAACAAAATGGACTAATTAATTTGTAAAGTTCAAATTAATTAATCAACTCAAATGATCATGGATTAAACCCAAATTCTGTATGAATTTAACCCATTGAATTTTATATATCTACATACTTCAAAAAGTGTTTTCACTATTTTTAGATTGACTTTTGCACTTTTTAATTTGTTTTTCTTCAAAAAAAGAAATTAAGTTTTTATTTTCATAAAATAACCCAATTTTCATAAAACTCTAAAAACAAGTTTAACTTTCTTTTCACATTTTATATTTTTTAAACTTCAAAAATACCCTATTTCCAAAATACTATGGCCAAACACAATTTCAACTCTATTTTCAACTTAAAAAATATCAAATAAAAAAATATATTTTTTATTTTCATGGACAAATAGGTCCTATTCTTTTACCCTTTTTATTTTTTTCTAATGGTACTATTCACTTAGGTGTGTGTCACGATCCAATTTCTTGAGTCACGATGACGCCTACCTTATTCCACCAGTAGGCAAGTCAAGTCATAGCCTGAAACGATAGGTAATGGGCTAGTGGGAAGAAACCAAAAAAAGACCATATATAATGATAATAGTAGTAATAATAAGAAAAAAACAGAAAGGAAACATATAAAGTATATCAAATGAGAGAAGGAAAAAGACGAAAATATTCAAACAAATCCCTCCCAAGACCTGCTAAGGTCAGTACTAAAGCTACTACTAAAAGATACCCAGAGTACTAGAAAGAATCTAAAATATACACAATATATACAAGTAGTCTCAGTACAAAAGTCTAAACTTGAATAGATAGAGGAGGATCAGCCTCGGATATCAACAAGCTCACCCTTCTCGAGATTAGTACTGGAAAATAGGAACCATATTAATGCCGACTGCTAGTACTCAAATCTGCATCAGGGTAAAGATGCAAAAGTGTAGTATGAGTACTAAAGAAATGGATACTCAATAGTCATCATCGGTCGACTAAGCTCAATAAAAAGTATAATTAAAATGTGAGGGTGTAGTCTAGTCAATAGTAAATAGGGATAGAAAGGTAAACAACTATCGATCTATAAAAATGTGATAAGGGAATAAGTAAAAGCGATACAGAAAGATAAATAATGCAGTAATAAAAGGCAAATCAAACATAACCTAACTGGGGCCCCATAAGCCCATTAGACACACTGAAGAGGACAATCAAACAAACTATGCCCCCATAAGCTGATGGGACACACAAGAAGTATTTATAGGAAATAAACATAAATAATCAATAACTGAACCAATCTAAAGAAATCATTGTAGCCGTCCAAATAAGCACCGAGCTTAAACCGGCATCAATGGGTAGTAACGTGAGGCCAGATGCCAGGCTTGAACCACTAGTGGTGGATAATAAAAAGAGTTCATATGTTGATTCAAACTAGAAATAATGGGGAATAACGAGAGGCCACATATATGATATACAGTAGAACTCATAATCAGATGTCGGACTCGAACCGAAACTCAGAGAAACCATAACTCCAAGAACAACAATAATCTATATCAAAACTCCTAACTCATCATAACCAGATGATGGACTCGAACTGAAACTTATAATAATCATACCCAACTATAAAAATTAAAACCCCAACCATACCGTAATTGACAGAAATAAAGAATATGCTGACCCTAAACCGTAGTTAAAATACATTTAAATATCCATTCATGTAACTTCATTAAAACAAGATTAATCAAAGGTTACGCAACATAAATACCATATCCTAAGCTCATAATACTACATTACACTAAAAGTTAACAAAATCAAAATTTACTAGAACAGGTCCTTACTAGATAGATAAGGCATGATATCTATATATCAAATGATATACAAACTACAACCTGTCCAAAACTAGCATAATAGTAGACGATTATCATAGATAAGCTTAGTCTAAAGATAGGGTAAGCCTAGACTACCTGGACACTAAAGCTAAAAATTCCTTCGAGAAGCCTCCGAATAGTGCCCCACAAGAACATGACTTGAATAACTTGATGAAAATAATTAATTTTCTTCAGGATAAAGTATGATATCATAGTATTTTGTGAAGTACCACCCCTTTAATGTGGCTATTGTATATTGTTTTGAGCATTTTTCATGTCAATTAGCATAGAAAAGAAAAATGCATATTAGTTAGAGAATCATGGAAAGTTAATGCCTGCCATATAATGATAATGTGTCACTTATTAAATGCCATTAGCTACCACCTATCTCATTTGTTTTGTTGCCTCTCCACTCCCACGTGGAAGTGGAGCTGCCATCAAGCTACTTTGTTTAATCCATTAAATAAATATTTGGGTAATGCATAGGTTTTGTTGTAAAATAAATATCATAATTTAAATATACCATAATAAATATAAAATTATTTCTAACTAAACCTCTATTATATAATAATTATATTTTAACACATCTAGATTCACTATCTCCGCTTAAAATATTAACAAGTTATAAACCTATTTGTAACATAGATATACCATAACTGAGGAATTTTTATACAAATTTAAAATATTCTAGAAGGGAGATAAATAATATGTTTGCCAAATGCTAATTTAGATTAAATATTCCAAAATATAATTTGTATCACTAAAATTCTCAAATAAACCGCTTGGAAATGAAACTGTCAGTCCCAACAAGTTGTAATAATTTAGGGCAGTTACAGAAAAGCTCTAGGCAGCGAAAATGTATGAAAACAAATAAAATGACCGTGAGGGTCATTACAACATCTATTTCTGGAAGGAATTTAATCTGCAAAAGTAAATGACAAGGAAATACCTGAAGGCTCAAACAGGTAGGGATATTGGGATGGCATACCACGCTCGGTTTTTCTAGTAGCCTCTTCAACTGGACGATGATGCCACCGAGCCTTAACTACTGGAATGTCCTTGTAGTGCAACCATATGACATATTTGGCCAAAATAGACACTTTCAAATACCAACCTCTTGTCCAACTGAACCGAGTCCCACCAAAGCACATGTGACTTATCTAGAATATACTGCTTCACCATAGATACATAAAACGCCGGGTGAATGGTTGAGAAGGTAAAAGACAATGGAAATATATATTCTACCTCACCAACTGTCGGGAGGATCTCAAAGGGTCTAATATATCTGGGGTTAAGCTTTCCCCTCTTCTAGAACCTCATCACGCCCTTCATGGGAAATACTTGCAAGAAGAACCTATCACCGATCCTGAACCTCAATGGATGATGTCTACAGTTAGTATAACCCCTCTATTTACTTTGAGATGCTCAAAGCCTATCCTGAACCACCCAAAATTGGTCCAATGACTCGCAAAGCAAATCTATACCATGAGGCCTAGCCTTCGAAGTCTCAAATAAACCAATAGGATTTCAACATTGCCTACCATGTAATGCCTCAAATGGGGCTATATGAATACTCAAATAAAAGCTATTTTTATATGCGAAATTCACCAAAGGTAGAAAATGGTCCCACTGACCCCTAAAATCCAACATACATGTGTGGAGCATATCTTCCAAGACTTGAATCATTTCCTTTGACTGCCCATTAGTCTAGGGTAAAATGCGGTGCTAAGGTCAACCTGGGTACTCAACTCCTCCTGAAATGTCCTCCAGAAGATAGATATGAAATAAGAGCCATGATTTGAAAAAATAGGCAAAGGTACCCCATGTTAGTGAACCACCTTTTAAATATAAACACGGGCTAAAAACTCAAACGGGGATAAAATATGTAGACTTGATCAATCGATCAATGATGACCCAAATTCTATCAAAATAATAGGATGTGTGAGGCAATCAACCTATGAAATCCATCATAAATCACTCCCACTTTCACTCGAGAATGGGTAGCTAATGAAGCAATCTGCCAAGCATCTGGTGCTTTACCTTTACCAGTGAAAAATGAAGGCTTTGAGCCATAAACCCTACTGTATCTCTCTGGAAACCATACCACTAATAATGATACCTCAAATCCCTATACATGTTAGCTGTCCTAAGGTTAATAGAGTATTTGGAGATATGGTCCTCGCGAAGAATCAATTAAATCAAATCTCTAATCCTTGGAACACAAATACGACCATTAAACCTTTGGATATCCTTAGAATATAAGGTATACCTCCTAGCCTCACATCTTAAAACAATACCACCCGCCCTTAAATGCTACAAAATCTTCTAATGGCTATGAATTTGCCCCTACAAAGTAAGTTTGGCCTCGATACTTGTAATAATACTTCGAGTGTCAAAAATATATAGATGAACCATCAAGTTAGCTAAGGAATAGATGTACAAATCCAATGGTCACTGATAAATTCAAAAGAAGGCTAAGTTACCCATACTCACTATTTTTTGGCTTATGGCATTCGCTACCACATTCACTTTACCCGAATGGTAGAGGATAGAGATATCATAGCCCTTTAACAACTCAAACTATCTATGCTGCCTCAAATTGAACTCCTTCTAGGTCATAGTTTACTAAAGACTGTGCTGTTCAGTAAAGATCTCATAGTGAACCACATAATAAATAATACCTCCAAATTCTAAGCATAAATACTACTGCTGCCAACTCTAAGTCATGAGTGGTTTAGTTTCACTCATGCACCTTTAGCTGCCTTGATATATATGGAATGGCATAGCCCCATTGCATTAGAACACACTCTAAACCAACACCCAACATATCACAATAGATAGTAAAACCCTCACCCTCAATTAGAAGAGTCAAAACATGAGATAGAGTAAGCAAATCATTAAGCTTCAGAAAGTTTACTTCACAACCGATAGACCACTAAAAATAAACTTGTCCTGAATGTAAGAAATAATCCCCATCAGTGTGCAACAAATAGAACCTTGTCACATAACTAGGGGTACTCCAAGCAAGGCTAAGTTAATGGTCTTAGAAAAGTAATCCAAAACTGTATGGCAAAGTGATAACTAATCTATGCCTAGAACTACATCAAAATCTACCATATCTAGGTCCATGAGATCAATCTGACTATCAAACTCTTGAACAATCACCAAATAAGATATATATATATATACTCGATCCACTACTAAAGAATCACCCACAAGGGTAGCTACACACAATGGAACAAATAACGACATGAAACATAAACCTAATTGCAATGCAATATAAGCAAAAAATATTAAAATATGGAATCAAGATCAAACAAAGCAGAAGTAGGTTGATGGCATACAAAAATTATATTTGTGATCACAACATACGAAGCCTCAATCTCTAGTCTACCTAGTACAATAAACAAATTACCCTATCCAGTGCTGTCTATCCTACCTCCCTGCAGACCACCTCTAAAATCTTGGGGATTACCTCTACGACCCTGTACACCACCCCTATCTGGCAGTGATAATAATCTAATAGGTTATGTAGTCTAAATTGAAGGCAAAATTATCCTACATCGAGGACACTCATGGGTGAAGTGACCAACCACCCCGCAGTCATAACATACCCCGATCACCCTACTCTATCAAGAAGTTCCATGAATCTAAATTTGCCACCCTAACTCGATGAATCAAACTAAATACCTCTTTGAGGATGACTACTGCTTTGGACACTAGAACCACTATAACTTGGATGACCCCTATCTGATATCTGAAGCGATGCCTGAATTGGCCTACTAGTCTGACCTTGATGCTGATAACCCTGCTGTAGGGGGTACTTACCCTAAAACCCCCTCCTCTAAATTGTGATCCCCCCCTAGTAACAAGGTCTCTTATTGCTACTCTTTTAGGCCTCATGATCCATATTCTTTATAAAATAAACATGATTAATAAACTCAAAAAAGACTTCTCTAAAGTTACCAAGCTCTATATTATCGAACGAAGTAGCAATCTCAATCCCTTTATAAAATATCAAATCCGCTTACACTCCTTAGGTAGAATCATAGTGGCTTGCTTGGTTGTAACAACTAAATTTTTGGTGATTTATGAGAAATATTTAATTTTATGTGATTTGAATATTTTCCCTCTCCCCATGGTTTCTTTGGGGTATTTCAAGGGTTTCTAATCCATTTTTGTGTGATTTATACAAAATTATGGTTTTTGGTGGATTGAAAAACTTTATAGTTGACTTTGGTCAATATTTATTGATTTGTACTTCGGATGGCCAAACGAACTATGCCAACAAATCTGAAACATCAATTTTAGGTTGGTAACATAGTTGGTGTTGTTTAATGGCTTTTATATCTCATTTCGACCAACAAATTGGAAAGTTGTGAAATCAGGCTTCAAGGATCAACTATGTGAAAATAATTTTTTTTTTAAAATCTTATATAGTTGAGTCCTAAACATCTAATTTGACAGGGTAGAATTGCATGATTGCATTCAATATATTCTGAATGAATCCGAGGGGTTTGCAGGGACTTGGAATTCTCCAATTCTCAGTTGGTGCACCACTCAACTGGTGCACTTTCTTATGCAACCTTATTGTCACTAACGTGACCCAGTCATGTAGCAAAATTCTGCTTACGCAATATTTGTATCGCGTATGCGATCACCGCTTAAGCAACAACAGGGCCCCTTATGCGAAATCTGCACTCTGGCAAGGTATCGCATCCGCAACACCTGGTCGGTTAAGCGATAGTTGGTTAGGCGACCCACTGATCGCTTATGTGATGGCTAGGTCATTTAAATACCCCTTTAATGCCATTTTCACTTTTGCTTAGGTTTAGACCTTGGGGTTTGAGCTTTTGAGCAATTCCTTCAATCTTTTAAGATTAGGTATGCTCTGAAACACCTATTTCAACTATTTTTCTTCAATTTTATCATATAAATCATCTTTGAAAGCTGATTTAAAATTAAAAATTGGGGATTTTATCTCGAAAGGCCTAAACCTAATTTCAACCCATTTTCATTCGGGTAAGTTTCTAATCTTATAATTATCATTTTCCTTTTAATTTTATCTCCAAAACAACTTCAAATTCAAGATTTTTAAAATGGGTTTTGGGGGTTTTGTCGGTGAAGCTTGGAAATAGTTTTTTGTGATTTGAACCTCATTTTTACTTAGGTTTTCAGTTTTAGAATCCTATGAGTATGGAGAACATGTTTCTAAATTAAAATTATGATTTTACTCTTTTTCTCGAAAACTGATATGGAGGGTCTATTTTGACCCTGACTCAAGAAGAGAAAATATGGGTATCATTGGATTTCTTTTGATATGTAGATTCTATATTTGTATGTTTTAGTTGATTTTGGGTCTTTTTGTGAAGAAAAAGCTCTGAATTGAAGGCTTTTGGACTAATTTTAAACATTTGAGGTAGGTTTTAACTTAACTTTCTTTAGACTGAGGGTAGTTAATATTGGCATAAATCATGTTATGGGTATGGGAACCTATAATAAAAATTGCTATATTATTGAGTTTGTGCCTATATAGGGGCCTATATTGTTGCTAATTGGTGATTTTGAGACATTATTTGCTATGTATGACCGTGTGGGGTCTTATATGATATATTTGGCCTTGTGTTAGTGAAGTTATTTATATCTTGTTTAATGAAAAAGTCTAATGTGGTATCAATGGTATTTTGTTTTTTTCCCCTCTATTGGCTTGTGGATTATGTAGGATTTCATGGATGGCTAGAAAATTGAGTGGATTTTGGCTCACTTGGTTGGTATATTGGTTGGTTATGGAAATTTTCATTCTAGTTTGTTATGAGAATTACATCCTTATTTCATATACATTCATGAAAATTGGTACCACCATAGAGATACTAGAAATACTGGCTTTTTCTAACAGACAATATGACATCTTTAAAACCCTCTATCGATGGATGTACCAAAGATGAGATATGAATATTGGTAATGGCTATTGGTTGTATATGGGTTGACGAACCCTCCATGGGTCCTACTTGGGAGCATAGCTCAGTAGGTGTATACGAAGGTTATGGGACAACCCTGAGCATCATCACATTGTTATATACCTTGCACCTTATTTTTTTGCATTTTTGTATTTGATATAAGACTTGTCTATGTGTATTACGTCCTTTTACTCGTATATGTGATATTCATATACTTTTTCTTCCTTATTGAATCTGAGTGTGACACATATGAATGTTATTGACTGTTAGTAAAGATGGTATGGACTACCATTTGGGATATTTTCTAATTGTAGTTGATGTACCTTTAGTGTGTATTTTGTATGTTTTATTTTCTACTTTTCTCAGTTGGTCTATGATATCTACAAAGTACAAGTGGACCGTACTTATAGCTCCCTAGATTTGTGGCCCTTGAAAAATTTCTTGAGCTTTGAACTCACTGCCTTGATTACGACTCACCACGAGTCGTATGGTGTCTTGATAGATTAGGTGACCCTAGTCGTAAGGTGTTCAGTGAATGGTATTTGAGTTTTTATAGGTGGGATTATAATGGTAAAGCTACACAATCCAGGTAAAATGTTTTAAAGTTCATGCTAAACCTTTTTTCATATCCCGACATGGTATATATGTGTATTTGTATATGGTTACGTACATTGGTTTGACTTGGTTTTGGATTGATGGCATTACTTCATCTTTATCCCTGAGTTACATGCGAGTGTTCACCCTACTAACCACCTTCAGACATAGTATCCCATATGATGCAGGAAACTGCCATACTTTTACTATTTCTTCTCACTAACGTGGTGATTCAGGGATAACTTTAAAGTCAAACTGAAGTGGTGAGCTTTTATACTCCGAAAGGCCCAATTTCATGCTATGGATTTCTTTACATCTTTATTATTTCTATTGGTTTTGGTTTGGAAATGGTCGGGGGCATGTCTTGACTACATATTCTCTTTTTTTAATTGAAAGCTTTGTCGGACTACTGTGGGCATGGGCAGTGTCGGTATCGGTGTTAATATCGATATTGATATTGGCATTGGTATTTGTTGGTTAATTTTAGTTATAAACTTAGTATAATGTATTCAATTTGATATTCTCTTATCTTGTTATATGTTCAGAAATACATCCGACATGGGGTGTATGGTGGTTGGCTACTTGGGTATTGGGGGTGGTCTCTGATTCTTATTGACCTGAGATACCCGTAATGGCTAGGCCCTAGTTTGGGTCATAACAATATCAGAGCGCTAGGTTTATCATCCATTGGGTGTCCACAAAGTCATGTCGAGTAGTGTCTCTTATAAGGATGTGTAGTGCTAAGGGAGAGGCTACAAGACATTTAGGAATGTTTTCCTTTCTTGTTTTCTTATTTTGGGGTATAGATTCTAAGGTCTTGGATTCGTCTAATCCTCGTTTGCTCTCTTTTTAGATTATGCCTCCCAAACGATCTGAAGATCATGGAAACTCCTTTGTCCTACTTGAGGAAAACGTTGATGGGACTCGTGCTGCTTATGGGGTTCAGACCCGGTCTAGGGGTCCATTTCCTGATTGCCCTTTTGGGGTCCTACCAATGCCCTCTAGTCCTTCTCAATCTCCTCAGGCTGATGTGATGAATGCTGAGTTTTGTCAGTCTATTCATATGTTGGCTCAATTGGTAGCTTATCAGTCTGAGCATGGTACTTCTATTACTCTATCTTCTGAGGCCAAAAAGGTCTACCAGATTAGAAGGTTGAGTCCTCCAACCTTTACTGGTGTTAAGATTGAGGAGGATCCTCAAAATTTCCTTGATGAGATAGAAAAGATCTTTGGTGTGATGCATTCTACTAATGTGGAGGGTGTGGAGTTTGTTTTCTACTAATTGAAAGATGTGGCGTATCAGTAGTACGGGGAATAGGACCACTCAAGAGGTGACGATACTGAGTCAGCCCTGTGAGATAATTTTCAAGTGCTTTCCTGGACCACTTCTTTCCTTAAAAGCTGAGGTAGGTGATGGAAGAAAAGTTTGTTATCTTGAAATAAGGAAATACGTCAGTCAAGGAGTATGCCTTGAAGTTTCACTAGTTATCTCGGTATGGTCTGGATTTAGTGTTTAGCATGAGGGATAGAATGAGGAAGTTCACTTTTTGGTTGTCCCGAGACTTAATTTTGGAGACTAAGGCTGCCTTATTAAACAAGGACATGACATCTCTAGGTTGGTTACGTATAAGCAGAAGGTTAAGAAAGAGAAGAAGAAACAGACAGAGATAAAAGAGAGGTAGAGTAAGAATTTTAGATTTTTTATCAGGGTAGAGGTCAACGGTAGAGTTGCAGGGATGGCAGAAAGTGGTCAATAAATAAGTGGGGCAATTCTGGGTTCTACTTGACGGCTAGGTGTCCCTACCCAAAGTCTTCTGGTGATAGGCTCTTTCATGGTGGCAACGGTTCTAGGGCACAGGGTACCTAATCTCAAGCTAGTGGGGCCCAATTAGCTCCATCATATCCTTTCTACAGATTTTGTGGTCTTCTGCATCAGGGTTTCTATGATGTGGGAAGGGACAAGTGCTTCAAGTGTGGTCATCCAGGGCATTTGCTTAGAAATTATCCCATGAATAAGGTTGCTGCTGGGGCAAACAAGGTTCCCGTTTCCTCTTCATCACACTACTAGAAAACTGTAGATTACATGGGGATTTTACCTAGGAAATAATATCGCAAGAAATACATGCGGATTTATCTATGAAAATATTAAATTCCTCAATATTAAAATATATTACCTGCGAACTACATATTTGCAACAAATTTCGCAGGTAAATTTGGCATCATATTGCGCAAATTTTATACTTGCGAGATTACTCGGGGAAATATATCGGCGGGTATTTTATCTCTAGGTAAATTCGCAAGTAAATGGACAAATATATATATTTTTTAAATCCATAGAAAAATCCCCAGATAATTTATTCTACGGTTTTACTTAGAGATATTTTGGTGGAAATTTATGTAACGGATTTTATTACCTACGAAATTATTTGGGGATTTTATTCTGTAAATTTTGCTGGAGATTTATTCTTGAGGATTTACCTGCAAAATTTTGTACTTACGACATTACCTGAGAAAATATATCGGCGGGTATTTTATCTCTAGGTAAATTTGCAGATATATGGACAAAAATATAAATATATATATATATATATATATATATATATATATTTAAATTCGTAGAAAAATTACCAGGTAATTTATCCTTCGAATTTATTTAGAGATATTTTGGTGGAAATTTATGTAATGGATTTTACTACCTACAAAATTATTTGGGGATTTTGTGCTACGAATTTTGCTGGGGATTTATTCTTGGGGATTTACCTAAGAAATTATTACTTGCGACATTACCTATGGAAGTGTATCGGCGAGTATTTTATTTCTAGGGAAATCTGCAGGAATATGAACAAATATATATTTTTTAAATTCGTATAAAAATTCCCAAGTAATTTATCCTACGAATTTACTTAGAGATTTTTTGGTAAAAATTATGTAACAGATTTTATTACATTGGAAATTATTTGGGGATTTTGTGCTACGAATTATGCTAGGGATTTATTATTGGGGATTTACCTGCGAAATTATTACTTGCGACATTACCTGGGGAAATATATCGGCGGGTATTTTACCTCTAGGTAAATCCGCAGGTATATGGACAAATATATTGATATTTTAAATTCATAGAAAAATCCCCAGATAATTTATCCTACAGATTTACTTAGAGATACTTTGGTGGAAATTTATATAATGAATTTTATTACCTGGAAAATTATTTGGGGATTTTGTGCTGCTAATTTTGCTGGGGATTTATTCATGGGGATTTACCTGCGAAATTATTACTTACAACTTTACCTGGAGAAATATATCGGCGGGTATTTTATCTCTAGGTAAATCCGCTGGTATATGAACAGATATATGTATAATTTCAATCAATAGAAAAATTCCCACGAAATTTATCCTACGAATTTACTTAGAGATATTTTGGTGAAAAATAATGTAATGGATTTTATTACCTGAAAAATTATTTGGGGATTTTGTGCTGCGAATTATACTGGGTTTTTATTCTTGGGGATTTACCTGCGAAATTATTAGTTGAGATATTACCTGGAAAAATATATCGGCGGGTATTTTATCGCTAGGTAAATCCGTAGGTATATTGAAATATATATATATATATATTTTAAATCCATAGAAAAATCCCCAGGTAATTTATCCTACGGATTTACTTAGAAAAATTTTGGTGGAAATTTATGTAATTGATTTTATTATCTGAAAAATTATTTGGGAATTTTGTGTTGCGAATTTTGCTGGGGATTTATTCTTGGGTATTTACCCTTGAAATTATTACTTGCGACATTACATGGGAAAATGTATCGGCGAGTATTTTATCTCTAGGTAAATCTGCAGAAATATGGATATATATATATATATATATATATATATGTATGTATGTATGTATGTACGTATGTATGTATGTATGTATGTATGTATGTATGTATATCTTTAAATTCAATTATAAATTTTCCGGTAATTTATACTACCGATTTTATGCAGAGATATTTTGGTAGAATTATATGTAATAGATTTTATTACCTGAAAAATTATTTGAGGATTTTGTTCTGTAAATTTCTTTGGGGATTTATTATTGGGAATTTACCTACAAAATTATTACGTGGAAAATTATAGAGGGATTGTGTTACTACAAATTTAGCTGAAATTATTTCTTGGGGATTTACATACGAAATTATTACTTGAAAAATTATTGGAGGATTGTGTTGTTACACATTTAGCTGAAATTATTTTTTGGGTATTTATGTAGTATTTTTTTGACTTGAAAAATTTAAATAGGAAAAGTATAAATTTGAAGAATAAAAAAATAAAATAAAAAAATTAGACATTAAATCGGTGGACACGTATTATCAAGCAAAAAATGTTCAAAAATTTAAAATTAGTTTATTGACATAGATGGTATCACAGATGTATTATCAACGATTTTAAATTTTATATTCATAATTTATAGGTGTCTATTTCGAATTATTGTTATCGTTGATTTTAAAGTAATATATTATGTGCGGTATTTTTATTTACACAATTTATACATAACTAATCTGAGAATAATTATATTATTTATTTTATTATTATTATTATTATTATTATTATTATTATTATTGTATTAATCCGCAACCTTAGTTAATTTATTTTTTTCTAATTTATTTATTTTCTAGCCTGATTTTGCCAATTTATAACAATTTTAGCCTAATTTTATCCAATTTATTACAATTCTAGCCCAAATTGTGTCTAATTGAACTCAATTTCAAATTTCATTTAATTTTTTTAACCTAATTCTTAATCTTTAGATCTCAGCCATTGATCAATATTTATTTATTATTATTATATTTACATAACAGTCTTAGTCGAATCAATTATATTCTCAATTTTACTTAAATTCTAGTCAATCTTATATCTTATTGATGTCAATTTTAATTGGTTTTTGAATTCAATTTGGTTCATTTTAAACCAAATTTATGTCGAGTCTTATTATTTTCCTCGTTATTATTATTATTATTATTATTATTATTATTATTATTATTATTATGTTATTATTTCATTTATATCAAGTCCTAATATCCGTCACTTTGTTTATATTAATTTATAGTTACTATATTTATTAAATTATTTCCGCAAGTATACAGCCCATAATTTACAAACATTGTCTATTATTATAGTTGTTGTTGGTGTTGTTGTTATTACGACTTTCCTACATTTATTAAATAGCAGTCTACTCAATTATTAAAAATAATAATTTTATTTATTTTTTAATATTATTTTTATATAGTTAATATACTTATTAAATATCAACTTAATTCAATTCAATTTTCCTAATTTATTTAAATTCTAGCCATTTTATAATCAATTTGTGTCAGTTGAGTTTAATTTGACTCAATCGA
This sequence comes from Capsicum annuum, assembly GCF_002878395.1. Classification (NCBI taxonomy): domain Eukaryota; kingdom Viridiplantae; phylum Streptophyta; class Magnoliopsida; order Solanales; family Solanaceae; genus Capsicum; species Capsicum annuum. Next base: position 43,802,098 of record NC_061120.1, read on the forward strand.
AATTTTCAATTCAATTTTTTTAGCCCAATATCTAATCTCAATTTAACTCATCTCCTCAATTCTAATCTCAACCATTCATCAAATTTGATCAACAGTCAATATTAAATTAATTTTCACTAATATTTTTTTTGGAATTGGACAACTTCAGACTATTTTTCTTGAACCAAGGGTCTATTGAAAACAACCTATTTATCTCAATGGTAAGGTCTGTGTATACTGTACCCTCCATAGACCGCAATTTGTGAGACTAAATCGGGTTAGTTGTTGTATTCATTTTTTAGAATCTCATAGAGAAAAAGTCAAAAGATACCACCTTGATTTATTATTATTATTATTATTATTATTATTAATATTATTATTATAATATTTATGTTCAATTTATTTCAAATTTATTATCTATTTTTTATGTAATATTTTCTATGTTACATACGTAAATTTGGGGAAATATATATTCCGACTGTTGTAGTATTGACACCCAATTTTGGCCTCCCGATGCTCCTTTTAGGATGCTATTTTACCAAAATTATTAATTTTGAATATTGATATATTTTACGTATTGTTTTGAAATCAAATAAATATCAACGTGTCGTAGTCATGATTTCTAAATAGACAATTTATTTTTATCAAGTAATTTTATATTTTATGTAATTTAAACATAATATTTTGTTACTATTTATTAAATTATTTTTACAAATATGCACATTCACAATTTTCAAATACATTATATTATTATGATTCTTATTGATTTTTTTATTTCAAATTCATTGTCAATGGTTTTATATAACATTGTTAACACAACATTGATTTTACATACATAGTTTATTTTAATATCGACATCTTATTATTTTCTCATTTTTATAATTACGTCAGTAGTACATCTATTAGAATAGCGGCCCTAATTCAATTCAATTTCCCAATCTGTTTGATTCTTAGTCATTTTTTTATATCCAATCAATGCAAATTTAGCCTAATTTTTTTTTTTATGAATTTTCATCCCCTTCTCAATTTTAATCATAGTCGTTGATCTCATGTGATCGACGGCTGAGATTTAATCTTATTGTTCATACATATAACAACATAATAGCTAAAACCCTAAATTATTTTCCTGTTTTGGCAAAAATGAGCTGCTCCTTTTCTCTTCCCTCTCTCTTTTATCTCTCTAAGGTTAACCACAGGCGAACACCACGCTCCGGTGAGCCTCATACCGGTGTTGACACCCAATTTTGACCGCCCTATGCTCCTTTTAGGCTGCTATTTTAGTAAAATTATTAATTTTAAATGTTAGTATTTTTTACACATCCTTCTTGCATCAAACAATTTTTTTATGTGTCACATTCATAATTTAAAAAAGAGAAAATACCTAATTTCCCCCTTGAACTATACCCAAAAAGGCTATGACACACCTCAACTTAAAGGGGGTCTTATTACCCCCCCGAACTAATTAAAAGTATAATTTTAACACCCTTAGCGCCTACGTGACACACATGAGCCTACGTGGACACTTTAGTGTGTTGTACCACGTAGGCACTAAGGGTGTCAAAATTACACTTTTAATTAGTTTAGGAGGGGAGGGGGGGGGGGAATAGGACCCTCTTTAAGTTGGGGTGTGTCATAGCCTTTTTGAATATAGTTCAGGGGGTAATTGGGTATTATCTCTTTAAAAAATGCAAAAAGTATTTTATTATTTTTAGTATCATTTTTTTTAATAATTTTTTAACTCAAATAGGAAATTTTACATAATTTTATAATATTTATTAAATTATTTTTTCTCGTAACTGTGCACACTCACATTTTGCAAATACATCGTCTAATTTTGCATTATTATTATTATTATTATCATAATAATATTTATAACATTTATTAAAATAACAGCCTAACTTAATTTAATATATTTAAATTCTAGCCTGATTTGTTCAATTGATAACAATTTTAGCCTAATTTTATTCAGTTTATTACAATTCTAGCCAAATTGTGTCGAATTAGACTGAATTTAAATTTTTCATCCAATTTTGATCAGATTCTTAATAACTAGATCTTAACCGTCGATCAAATTTGATCCATCGACTAAGATCACATTTCTCTTTGCTTTTTTTTTTAATCCAACAGAAACCCTACCCCTCCATTTTCAAAGAAAACAGCTACACACCACCCTCCTCCTCTCTCTAACTTCTCTTTACTCTCTTTTTTTCTCAACTACGCCTCCAGCCACCACAGTCCACCTCTTCTCCTTCCCCACCGATACTCCACCAATAAGCCACCAGCGCAGAAGGCCGTTGAAGACCAACGACCAACCTCCATCCCCACAGTCTCAAGCCCACCAGCTGTTGCTCTGACGCCTTCCTCAATAGCTCCAGCCGGTGAAACCGCCAACAACCACCGCATGCCCATCACTAAAACTCTAATGGAACTAGCCGTCGCAAACTGTGATGAATTAACCACCGCTACCATCTCCCTCCATTCGTTCTCTCTGCCGTAGCCACCATCGACAATCTCACACCAGACAAAACCAGCCATCAGCACCATCGCCTGCTTTGATCGAACTCGCGAGAGTGTTAAGGATTCAATTCCAACATTTTTATATATCAATTACATGATGAATTATCTCTGGTAAGATTATTCTTGGATTTACTTTATTTTTGTATTGTGGATGATTTTCGTTGTTTTAAATATTTCAATTTAATGCTTAGCTGACATTATGATTTAATTATTGTGTTAGTGATTGCTAAATTGAATTTTGTTAAGTCCATAGTAATGATACAAGTAGTATTAGGCAGAATACCGTGTTCATGGTCTGTTATTCTGTGACTATAATCTCTACTTAAAAATATTTACTTGAATAATTTTACTATGCGATTGGTGTTAACTGGCATTGTGACATAATGAGTTCACAGTTTGTTACCAAAGTTTAAGGGTTAATGCTGTTTGCCTTAGGTTTTATTTCACTTTTCACTGGTCATGTTGTGTCCAATCTTGAATTGTACTCTCATCGTTTTGCCAGAGGTGCTTGGTTCTACAAGCAGGTGATTTTGATCTGTTAGGCATAAACAAAATGTTCGATTTAACTTTGTTTTGACTATGTTTTGTTCAAAGTTTGATTTTTGTTCACACCCCTTTTTAATTTTCTTTAAAATGTGGCAAATTTACTACTGCTGTTTTTCCTTTCTCTTCATGTTTGTGAGAGATTATTTTATAGGGGAAACATAGAGCAAATATCCAAGTAGAATGTACTCCCTAAATCTTGGAATGGATTGTTAGGTAGCACAGGGTGTTTAAAATTAGGGACTGCTGGGGGACGAGAATTTATGTGTAGATACTTGAAAGGTGAACTTTTCTTTTGAATTTAGTTTAGTTTGGTAACTTGTGAAGTGACTTAGTGACTTGAAATATTCAAGTGTAGGTACTTGAAAGGTGAACTTTTGTTTTGAATTTAGTGAGGTACATGGTCACTTGAGAAGTAAATTAGTGACTTCGATTTGTTTACGTGTAGGTACTTCATATGTGAGCTTGGGTTTTGAATTTAGTTTAGTTTGGTAACTTGTGAAGTGAATTAGTGACTTGAAATATTTAAGTGTAGGTACTTGATAGGTGAAGTTTTATTTTGAATTTACTAAGGTACATAGTCGCTTGAGAAGTGAATTAGTGACTTCGATTTGTTTGAGTGTAGGTACTTGAAATGTGAATTTGTGTTTTGAATTTAGTAAAGTACATAGTCACTTGAGAAGTGAATTAATGACTTGAAAATGTTTAAGTATAGGTACTTGAAATGTGAACTTTTGTTTTGAATTTTGTTCAGTTTGATAGCTTATGAAGTGAATTAGTGACTTGAAAATGTTTAAGTGTAGGTATTTGAAATGTGAACTTTTGTTTTGAATTTAGTTTAGTTTGGTAACTTGTGAAGTGAATTAGCGACTTGAAGTGAAAACAGGAAAAACAACCACATGTGATCGGTTTTTGTGGTTGCTTTTCTTGTTTTTTCTAGAAGTGGTTGTTACTTGAAAATATGGTTAAGTATAGTGACTTAAACGTGTACTAGTGACTTGAAAATTGTTAAAGTGTAGTTACTTGAAATGTGAATTAGTTATTTGAAAGTGGTTAAGTATAGTGACTTGGAAATGGTTAAGTATAATTATTTGAAATTTGAAGTAGTTAATTGAAAATGGTTAATTATGTGACTTGAAATGTGAATTAATTATTTGAAAATAGTTAAGTGTAGTGATTTAAAATGTTTACTAGTGAATTGAAAATGGTTAAGTGTAGTGACTTGAAATGTGAATTATTTACTTTAAATTGGTCAAGTGTAGTGACTTGAAATGTATACTAGTAACTTGAAAATGGTTAAGTGTAGTTACTTGAAATGTCAATTAGCTATTTGAAAATGTTTTAACTGTAGTGACTTGAAATGTGTACTAGTGGCTTGAAATATGATTGATTTATTTAAAAATTATTAAGTGTAGTGACTTGAAAATTATTAAGTGTAGTTACTTGTAATTGTAAACTTGTGACTTGAAAATGATTAAGTGTAGTTACTTGAAATTGTGAACTCGTGACTAGAAAATGGTTAAGTATAGTCACTTGAAATGTATACTAATAACTTGAATAATAAAGTATAGTTATAAAATAAATTTGTTTGGTTATATGAAAAGATCTCTTCTTTGAGAATTTCTCATTGAGTAAATATTCTTGTATAATTCAATACAGTGCACCTGAAAGGTATAACCCATTGCAGTGTACCTTGTATAATTTATTTGGCCAGGTACGGAGTTTTAAGAAATAAGAAGAGAGTTTTCTTCACATTAAGTGTTAAATACATGGCACCACTTGAACCCTTCCTCTTGTTCTCTTATTCTTCTAATTTCATCCTCTGTTATCTTAATAGAACAAGTCATAACAATAGTCACAATAATTTGAAAAATCAACTTTGAGTTTATGATGCTTTATGTGCTAATATATAGATATTTATATTTGTTGATTGTTATGATTTTATTTGATACTATAATATCATAAAATTTATGCTAATAATGTATTTTTAGCACTTTTTATGACCTGAATTAACATATTCTTATGCAGAATGAGTTTGAAAGAAAGAAACAAGGAATATTAGCTGCTCAAAGTGCATCAATTGTGGAAGGAGGATGAGAAAGGAATTAGACTTGTTAATGAAGCATGTATACCGAAAATCATCTACAAATGATAAACACCCATCTCAAGAAGACAACCAAGCTTATGAGAATGAAAGTGATGATATCTCTGACGACGTGAATGAAAGTAATAATCCTGAAAACGTGAATGAAAGTGATTCTGACCCTGATGGTTAGTAGTGTTATTGAGGATTCAAGTTTAAAATATTTTGTTCTGGACCATTTAAGAATCATACATTATTGATATGTATGTTTTAAATTATGTTTTTTTTGTTAGTTGCAAGGGCTTACATTAGATTTGTATTGAATGATGTTTTGTGAGAATTATTGAAGGTTTTGAATATTTTTTTGATTAATTGTGAAATGTTTCTAGTAATTTATGTGTGAATTAATACTTAGGAATTTTTATGGGGATGTACACGCTAAATATTTCTGAATTTTTTTTTGAAAAAATTTGTTTTTGTGGATTTACTTGGGATATTTCATACGAATTTTCTTGCGGAATAGTTTCATAAATATCTGCAGAAAATTTTATCAAATAATTCATGCAAAATTTTTATGGTTAATCGCAAATAAATCTGCAAATAGTGCACCTGCGAATTTATTTTTGCAGCTAAATTACCTAGGGATTTACTTGGTAATGTGTGAGCCTATGCTAACACATTTAAAGCTTTTAACTCTAAATAATTGCAAAGTCTTAAGCAACTTTTGTCATTTTTGATTTTTTTCTCTTTGATATTGCAGTAAAAGTCAAGATCCAAGAGAACTAGCAATAATGAAAGTAAAAGAGTTGACTTCTGAGCAAGTAGAGAGGGAGGTATAGCTGACGACTTGTTTGATAAGTCGTCAGCCTTATGATATGCTATCAGAGCTGTTAGCCTTAGACAGAGAATGAGATTCAGCTGGAAGAAGTGACGACAACCTGTGATAGGCTGTCACAGTTCTGATAAGCCATTGAGAATGCCGTTAGCCTAAGGCAGTACATGAGATTTGAAGTGAAAAAGTGAAGACATTGTCTGATATGTCATCAAATCCCTGATAAGCCATCAGGAGTTGCCATCAGCCTAAGGAAGAAATCATCAAACTTGAAAGAGGAGCTGAAGATATCCCCTGATAAGCCGTCAAGCATGTCGTCACACATAAGCAGAAGGCAAGAAACGAGAATTATGTCTGACGACATGGTATGATAAGCTATCAGATCTCTGATAAGCCATCAGGAATGTCTTCAGCTAAGAAGAAAAATCTAAAATTTTAATTTTGAATTTTTCTTAAGTTACGTATATAAATAGCAGCTTTTAGGGTTTCATAGAGGGTGGATGAGCACCTGGAACTTATTCCAAGGGAGTTTACTTTTCATTTTGGCTCACTTAACTTAGAATTCAATATTCAACTCTTTGATTGGGTTTTGAGATTCTACTCTTGAACTTGGAAGAGAATCAACTTCAGACTTCATCTTTTGTAAGTTTAATTTCTTTGAATGATGAATATAATTGCTGCTATCTCTTTCTTTCTCATGTGGAACTAAGACCCACAACTAGGGTTGTGGGATCTATGATTATTCCTCCATGGATTTAATAGTTGGCTACGGTTTGAGTGATTGTGGGAACATCTTGATAATTCTTTTGTATTAATTATTTTCTATTGGTTGCAAACAATAAATCCCACCTTATATTGATTTGCTTGAACCAAGAAATAAACTAAAGGTAGCGAATTATCAGCAAGGATTTGGGAAGGTTAAGCTGTCATCTAATGATTAATGCTGTGACAAGATTGATTAACTTGAGATAAAAATCAGTATGAATAGAATGATTTCCTAAGTTTGAGAAAATTAGGGAGTTAAATATCTAGGCAGGTTGAGAAATGCTTAAATAGACTGTTGAAACTGATAACTTAGTGTTTCCCACAAGTCATGAGAACCCAATACTACAGTTATTATTTAATGGGGATTAATAATCATAGAGATCATAACCCTAGTTCCTCTCTATCACTAATTTGAACTATTGAAATTTTAGTTTTGAGCTCTGAAGCAAGTTAAAACTTTAACATTTGTTTGATTATCAAAAACCCTCATTTTATCTTTTGGTGTAATTTGTTTGAATTCAAATTAGAACTATAGTTTCAAATTAGTTTAATCGCCACTCACATTGTTCCTCATGCATTCGACCCCGACTCTAAAGTTGGGTAAATATATTGATGACGACCGCCTTGCACTAAATTGACGTGTAAGTTGAGCATTATCACTTAGCCCACTATGGACAAATCATAAAAATATGGTGGTGTGTAATTCTGAGGCATGATACCTTGGAATCATACCTAACTCATGCTAAATACTACTCCCATATGTATCGCTCAGAAATCTTAGGAAATCCACCTTAAAACAACACAAGAGTTTTTAATTAAAACTAATTCTGCTTCTTTTCTTTAAATCTCAAAACATATGAACAATGTGGATTCCATATCTTAGCTTAGGACCGAAAGATCAATCTTTGCTTTTGAAAGCACTAATCAAAACTTGTCAATGAAACTTGAGATCATAATCTCCTTATAAAATCATCAGTTGTACTTAGGACTCAAAATATAAAGCTTTAATGCTTCAATAATCATATTTAGACTTCATGCTCAATAATTATCATAAAATCTTTCAATAGTCTCAATGAACATAGTGGAATATAACTCATAATATGAATTGTATGATTTTAAACATGGATATATGTAAATCTCTTACAATTGAAACCTTAAATAACATGATAATTTCATAAACTAAGAGTAATAAGAATTGGGTATAAACATTATCTTCAATTTATGTAAAATTTAACTTAAAATCAAGATTTGGGCACAAGGGTGGAAGAAAACCCTCGTTCGTACCTTAATAGACTTGATTTGATGTAGAGAACTTGACTTTGAAACCCTAGGAGATGATCTTGAAAACTTTCTTGATATTCTTGGATTATGGAACTAAATTCTTGGTTTTTTTATTGAATAGGACGAATTGAATTCTTGGATTCTTGGGGAGAAAACCTAATCTTCATACTTTTTCTTAGGAAATCTTGGATTGAAAGCCTTGAATTCTTGCGTAGAAAGAAACCCTAATTTCTCCATGATTTTGATAATAGAGAGTATTATGAGTGATGATAAACTGATATTTTATCAGTTAATAGTGTTTAATGCTTGATTTAAGTCGTGGGAGGTGAGGAAAAAGACCAAAATACCCCTCCAAATACGAATGGAAATTGCTGAATTTCATGGGTGACAACTTGGGCTGATAATTCATCACTTAGGTGATGGACTGTCACCCCAGGTCATCAATTGGAAGCTATATTTGATGCTTTTCTGCCTAAGGCTGACGACTTGGGATGATAATTCGTCACATAGGTGACGGCCCATCAGCTCAGGTCGTCACTTTATTGACTGGCTGACATGCTGGAGAAAAATAAGCATAACTTTTCATTCTGATATTGAATTAAGGTGAAACCAAGTGCATTGGAAATAAGACTCAATTAACTTCATTTGATATATATTAAAACCTCTAACATGTTATATACAAGAAGTTATGGTCGATGGAAGTTTACCCAAGTTGAGACGTTTACTAAAACTTAATCGATAGCAACGTTCTCAACTCATATATGAGTTAGGAGATATTTCTGACCTTAATTCATAACCAAAGGTAATACCACACTATATAATTTATCATCACGCATATATTAACAAGGGATCATTGGATTAGGTTCTATACATATAGAAGCAATGATTTGAATTTTATCCTAAAAAATATGGGGTATTACAGAGTTTGAGACTGGTGATTGAGTATTCTTAAAGTTATCTCCCACAAAGAGGGTGATATAGTTTGGTAAGAAGGAAAAACTCAGTCCTTGTTGTGTTGGTCCATACTTGGTGTTGAATAGGGTTGATAGCATTACGTATGAGTTGGAGTTGCCTTCTAGTTTAATCTCTATTTATTTGGTGTTTCATGTCTCGATGTTGTAAGGTGTCTGGGTAATCCTTCATAGATTGTCCCTCTGGAGGGGTTGGGTATTTCAGAGTCCTTATCTTATAAGGAAGTTCTAGTTGAAATCTTGGATCGGCAAGTTCTTCGGTTGCAGTCGAAGGATGTGGCTTCTGTAATGGTTCTTTGGAGGAACCACAAGGTTGAAGAGTCCACTTAGAAAGACGAAGAGGACTTGAAGTCCAAGTATTTTTTCTTTTTCCCTATTTTAAAAATTATGCCTAAGGTATGTGTTATTCTTAACATTATTTTCTTCTAACTTTGTTAAAGAAAAGGGTGATTTTCTTGGCATCTTTGTTTCCTAAATTGGTTAAAGGTAAGAGTAGGGGTAGATGGAGTCCGATTGTGCTTGAGTTGCCTTAAACATCATTCAAGGATGAATGATCCATGTGGGGGAGAATATAATACCTTAGATTTTGGGCCCTTGAAAAATTTCTTGAGATTTGAGCTCACTGTCTTGATAATGACCCACCCCATGAGTCGTATGGTGCCTTGATGAGTCAGGTGATCCTAGTCATAAAGTTTAAAGTGAATGGTGTTTTATTTTCTGCCCTATTTACAACTTGGGGACACGATTCATAAGATCACTAAGATCCATGAGGATATGTTATGATTCGTTAGGTGAAATTGTAGGATGTCTAGTGTCTAACCCATTTGAGTTCTATGTTGCCTATGACTGGACCCTATGAGTCCTAAGGTCTGGTTATGAGTAATCTGGTTGAGTCATAATGTTGACCGTGTATTGAGGTCTTGGTCAGTGTCTTGGTTATGACTCATGCTCACGAGTCGTAAAGAGGGGTTATGAGTGAATGGTTGACTCATAGTTAATAACGCTCAACTTACACGTAAATTTAAGTTCAAGGCAGTCGTTGTCAGTATATTTACCTAAGTAAGAGTCGGGGTCAAATCCACAAAGAACAATATGAGTGGAGATTGAGTAAATTTGAAATAAAAGTTTCTTAGGTCAAACCTATGGTACAAAATGGTTTGGGGGGTTTACAATCTTGTCGAATGTAAAGGCAATTCTTTAGGCTTCTAAGGGACTCTAAAATCAATTTGAGGGTGATCTATTTAGAATGGATCTTGGGGTTATACTTTCTTAGGGGAGATTTAGTATGTTTGGGTATATAAAAATAATATGCAATCAAGTTAGTGCATGTGCGGGTAGGCTACGTTAGAGGTTTTAGATGTTAGTTTCTAAACAAAACATCAAAAATTTCACCCATGGATTCTTTCGAATATCTCATGGGTGTTGCCAACTAAAGCAACCCAAAACCTCGATTTAACATACTTATTTCTAGGATAATGTTCAAGAGATAGCAATTCCATATTTTATCCTTATTTCTAAGACAACAAAATGGGAATAACTACTATCTACATTATTTCTTTTGAATACCTAATGGACGTTGCCAACTAAAGCCATCCAAAACCTCAATTTAACATCCTTATTTTTAGGGAAATGTTGAAGAGATAGCAATTCCATATTTTATCCTTATTTCTAAGACAACAAAATGGGAATAACTACTATCTACGTTATTGTTCACAAATGTTTATGTCACCTACATCCATCTTTCAAGGATGATGTAGGATGATGTAGGATCTAGACTACCCACATCCCTCTTTCAAGGATGATGTGGGAAGTTTTGGGGGAAAATTGAGGTTCTCACCAACAATTCCCATTTTTCATTTAAATATTTGTGAAACCTATCAACATTAACCATAAATTAAAGCTAACAATCAATATCTACACACTTGCACCCTACTCCAATATAACCCCAAGAGGTAGATATAGCAAATCATAAAGATAATAAACATAAATATACCATGATTTCCATCAAAGTTATTCATCAAAAATAAAGAGAGGGCAAACCACACTTTAAAATCCAATGAATATTCAATGGGTAATACGAAATCTACATTTTGGAGTTCCTCTAATTAATTCTTGCTTTAAATTAGTGTAAATTTAAGCTCCAATATCCAAGAGAAACAAAAACCCTAAACTAAGGATATGATAATATGTAAGACAAAAGATAGGATGAAAAATGAACTAAAAACCCCTATTTAAGCCCCAATTCTACATTTACCTATTACACAAATGCCCTTCAAACTTTTTTGCTCTACTGCGATCTCCATCCCTTGACTGTGATTGCGGTACCACTATCACAATAGTCATATCGTGATTGTTCTTTGGTTGACTTGTTGACTGGCCACCATCGTGACCCTCAGTCTACGATCGCGGTATCTGAGGGTCGACTCCTGGGCCTGTAATTTCAGCTTTTGTTCTTTTTGCTTACATTTCTTCTCTTTCACCTTCTCCTTAGCTCATTTTTTATCAAGTTTCCTTGCTCATCTTCACAAATGAGCATTAAGTAAGAAAGTAACAATAAATTAATAAAAAAGCATGATAATTTAGGCTTACAAAATTCTACTAAGTTGTCAAATTGACGACTTATCAACACCCCCAAACTTAAACAATTACTTGTCCTCAAGCAACCGCGAACAATTCAATAAGATAGGGCATTTAACTCAAATCCATCCTAAAGAAAACTATATTAGAGGAATAAGCTAACAAAGCTCTACAAAGGCTTTTCAAACATGTAATGGCAACAAGTAAACCAAAATTTTCTAATAAGCACATATTATGAAGCAAGGATGCAAGTTTATATCAAATGAATCATCCAATTCAACAAAGCACCTTAAGAGGAAACACAAAATCTTCAAAAAATTCCTCAATCTTTATTGTGTAACTTACTTCACCTATTTACCCAAACTGAGAGTAAGAATTCACCCTCTACCCCAAAGTATCGATGCCACTCACAAACAATAGTTAGCTCCACACACACAAAAGACATTGAAATTTCTAAAGCAGCTTAAATAACTAAAGAATTCACACTCACAAAGAAATTCAAGTGCAATGAGTAGAACCATAGGCTTGCCCTTTGTGTTTTTCACCACTAATGTAGACTTACCTAGTTTGGAATCACCAAGGTCTTGCGGGACAAGAAGAAGGTTTGAGGTGTGGGAAAGAATATATATGGATCAAGTAACTAAAAAACCTCCTTCAATGCAATTAATCAATCCTTTATACCTCCACTCTCCACCTTATTATCCATTAATTCATTTCCCATAATTCCCTACCCTTTTTTAGTGTTTACTAAATAATTCAATGCCACCATTATCTTTCTTAATTTCTTTGACTTTTTCAAGAGACTTTTTAAATTTAAGCCTTTATTAGACCTTCATTCATCCAATTTATCTTCAAGTTCTATGGGCTAGGCTATTCAACTTTATTATTAAGCACATCATTTATCTTTTAAGCAAATAAGTTGACAACCTCACATACACCTTTCTTGGCTCATCTTATCACATCACATTTATCCACCCCAAACTTAGAGTTTGAACCACCCTCATATTATCTTCCCAATTACACAAACCCGCCAAACTTAGGCTTTTGCCTATATTTCATTTAATAGAATCATACAATGCTTCAAAGGAGGTTAAGTGCCAAATTAAAGATTTTAAAAAGGGCTTAAGTATTTTATCAAGGTTATCATTAGACAAAGAATGAAAAATAGGTAAAAAGGCTCAAAGAGGTTAACTAGGGAAAAATGTTGAGGTGGGAATTTGGCTATGTGACGAGGAAAAAATGGCCTCAGGTTATTCTCCAAACCAAGCGTGTCTAGAATTTCACCTTGAACATACTCGGGGCAAGTTCTAGACTACACATATGTACAAGAAGTATACAAAAATCTCACCGCACATGGCATCATACTCATAGAGAAAATAGTTAATCACCCAACCAATTTGAGCAATTTAGGCTTAACAAGTTACTCCTAGTTATGACTCATCCTTGTAAAGAGATAGACAAAAATTGAGTTTAATCACTCAAAAGAAAGCTCAAAAACATCCTTGATCTCTCTCTCTTTTTTTTTTTTCAAAAAGAAAACCATTATTTCATTTCTTGCCAATGACATTTTGATAGAATTTTTGAGCTTTTTCCTCTTTCTAAACAATTAAAGAAAAACTTGGGTGAATGCAAAACAATATTATCATTACACTTCATGGGATTCTTTCCTTAAAACTTCACATATCGTCCATTTAGTTAACAAAACACTTATGGCACCAATGGAAACACAAATGACCTTTTACCCTTAAGAATGATATCACACAATCTATCATCGGGCAAGGTAAGAATTCATGTCCCTTGGGTTACTTAGACTTCATCCGGAGATGCTATGATAATCATACTAGTCGATCACACCATGGACACAACATTCATCCATAATTTCAACAAAAAACCACCGGTTATACCACTTTTAAGAAAAATTAGATTCGAAGCTATACTCTAAAAATGATCACACAATGCTCTAAGAAAGTTTACATCAACCTATAAAGAATATAAGACATTTCTCTCTTATTGAAATTTTAACAAACATGTGGTGTGCATGTAAATTAAGAGCCTGAATAGAAATAATAACAACACATGTGAACAAGTCCAATGAACCAATTCATCACCAAACATACCACTTGTAATCATACTAACCCAATGAAATCACCCGCCACTCAAATAAGCAAACAAACCTCAAATGGGTGTTTCATCAGTCACATGGTGTGCACTAGTGTATAAAAGCAACAATTTTGCAATTTAGCAATTGAGACAAGGCACACATTCAAAAATCTTCATCCAACCAACCACATTCTATCAAAATAAGCTCAAATAAATTAAATTAAAACCAAAAGAAATAATGGAATATAACCATCATTTGTATTTTAAAGATCATACCTTGTAAGCGTACTAAAGAGAGTAAAGTGATCAAAAGAAAGTCCAATATACTTATTCGGGGTTTCTTTCTTGAGGTACCCATTTTAACTTATTCTATCATCTACAAACATCCAAAAATAAGCTAAAATATGTATTAAAAACATTAGAAAACATCAATAAAAATTCCTTGGATTGCCTCCCAAGAAGCGCCTTTGTTAAAGTCACAGTATGACATCTTTTGCCTAACAAATTTATGTTTCCATTTGGAAGACTTGAAATGCTCGGCCCAACTTTAGATTAATACATATTTGAGGCATTTTGGGCCAAGGTGAGGACACAAAGAAGTATTTTCTATCTCGTCACTTTGAAGATTTAAACCTTTACCTAACTTCGCATCAAACTTTCTAATAGGATCATTGGGTATTGGTGAGAGCATAAAAAATTCACTTGTTACACACCGAATTTTGCATTTATTGGCCTTCAAGGGAAGGGCTTCATTTTGTCCTTTTGGAATGAAAAACTCCAAAATATAGGGATTTTCCTCCTCATCTCCAAAATTCATCATTTGCTTGGGTGGTTTGACTTTCAACCTTTCCAACAAGCATAATATTGAAAAGTGGTTCAATTAAGGTCTTCTCCCTAATTCTAGAGTTGCATCTATTTCGACATTCTCTCCCCAAAATGGACTAGAGCATTCATAAAGGATTTGCTTGGCTTTTTCTTTCAACTTTAGTACCATTTCCTCAATCTTGGCATCATGTCTCATATTTGATTCGGTTGGTTGGAAAATCACTGAGGATTCATCAACATTGAGCTCATTTGGAAGAGTGGGCATACCCATGGTATTTAAATAATTAGCCTCCATACCCACTTCTTCTATCCTTTCAATTTTCTCTTTACATGCCCCCATGTCTTGATGTATGAGGTATATGTTATCACCCGTTGTTTCTACCTGATCCAAGATATGTTGAAGCGTTGCTTCAACAACATTGTATTCTCTATATTGTTCTTCCTTTTTCTCCTCATAGATCTATCAAACTTATAAGAAGAACTAGTATTTGGGTTAGAATAATGAGGAGAAAGGGCATTTAGACAATCACTCCAATGTCCATCTAGACCACCACATAAGGAACAATCATACTCTTAAGAGGATCGAGAAGGTGCACATATCTCTTTTAGGGAAGCATATCTACAATTTTGTAAAAAGTGAGGTCCACCACAATATGGACACAGATTATCAAGATAAGATTTCCAACCATCAAACTCATATTCATCCCAAGATGCCATAATAACAAATAAAAAAACTAAAAATCTACCTAACACAAGAAATAAAAGCAAATAACAAATAAATATTTACAAGTTTCTACCAAAGTAAGTAAGATAAAATTCTAAACTAATTCAATATGCCAAATTGTTCACTGACAATGGTGCAATTTTTGATAACTCTCAACTTACACATCAATTTAAGTGTAAGGCGATCATTGTAAGTATATTTAGCCAACTAAGAGTTGGGTTCAAATCCATGAGAAACAATGTGAGTGACGATAGAGTAAATTTGAAATAAAAGTTGCTTGGGTCAAACCTATGGTACCAGATGGTTTGGGTTTTTTTTTTAATCTTGTAGAATATAAAGGCAATTCTTGGGCTTCTAAGGGACTAATTTAATGCTAAAATTAATTAGAGGGTGATCAATTTGGAATGGATCTTTCGGTTATGCTTTTCTAGGGGAAATTTAGCTTGTGCGGATATATGAAAATAACATTCAATTCAAGTTAGTGCATGAGTGGGTAGGCTAGGTTAGAGGTTTTTGATGTTATCTTTTCAACAAAACATCGAAATGTCACCTATGGATTCTTTCGAATACCTCATGGGCGTTGCCAACTAAAACCACAAAAAACTTCAATTTAACATTCCTATTTCTAGGATGATGTTCAAGAGATAGAAATTCCACATTTTATCCAAATTTATAAGACAACAAAATAGAAATGACTACTATCTACGCTATTGTTCACAAATGTTTATGTCATCTACATCCCTCTTTCAAGGATAAAGTAGGATCTAGACTACCCACATTCCTCTTTCAATGATGATGTGGGAATTTTTGGGGAAAATTAAGGTTCTCACTAATAATTTCATTTTGCATACAAATATTTGTGAAACCCATCAACATTAACCACAAATTGGAGCAAAAAATCAATATGCACACACTTACACCCTTCTCAAACATAAATCCAAGAGGTAGATCTAGAAAATCATAAAGATAATAAACATAAATATACCAAGATTTCCATCAAAGTTATTCATCAAAAATAAAGAGAGGGAAAACCACCTTTTAAAATCCAATGAATCTTCAGTGGGTGATGCTAAATCTATACTTTGGAGTTCCTCTCATTAATTTTAGCTTTAAATTAGTGAAAATTTAAGCTCCAAGCTCCAAGAAAAAAAAAAACCTAAACTAAGGATAGGATAATATGTAAGATAAAAGATAGGATGAAAAATGAGCTAAAAACTTCTATTTAAGCCCCAATTCAACATTTGTCAAATATCACCAAATGCTCTTCAAACTTTTCTCCTCTACCGTGATCGCCATCCCTTGACTACGATCGCGGTACCGCTATCGCGGTAGTCATATCGCGATCACCCTTTGGTTGACTTGTTGACAGACTATAATTGTGACCCTCAGTTTGCGATTGTGGTAACTGAGGGTCGACTCCTGGGCCTGTAATTTTAGCTTTTGTTCTTTTTACTCATATTTCTTCTCTTTCACCTTCTCCTTAGCTCATTTTTATCAAATTTCCTTGCTCATCTTCTTATTGCAATGTTTACCTACACAAATGAACATTAAGTAATAAATTAACAACAAATAAATGAAAAAACATGATAATTTAGGCTTAAAAAATGCTAGTAAGTTGTCAAATTGACAACTTAACAGTAGTCAAGGATGACATTTTTCCAGCTCTTAAGTTAAGGATATTTTGGATATTTTTCCTTTTGCCTAACATGAAACCCACATCTTATAACCTCTTTAGGATACTATTATGCCTCATAAACACATCAAATACACTCTCTAATCCTCAAGGTTAAGAACACTTAGGGTTTTCATCAATCTAATCAATTGGGGCTTCAATGGGTGATTTATCTTTGTACTTCTTGGTGTTTAAGGAATGTTACTCTTCCCTCATTGTCAATTTTGTAATAGCATGTGATTTAATATTTTGTTCATGAGATATTGATGTTTGGTTTTAAACTATGAGTTGATGGTTTTTAATATAATTTTTTTAAATATTTCTTCCATGATATTTATGAAACTATTATGCTTAAATTGGTGGTTAGTAAATGTATTGGGGTGTATGGGAATGGTGGATGGAAATAGGGGGTACAATATAATCCCAGAATTAATTTTTTTGGTATAGAAATTGGTAATAAATTTAATCCACTTGCATAATTGATTTTGGTTTAAGCATTATCACTTGGTTTGGTTTGCTTCTTGAAACTAATGCATAACATAAATGGTTAATTGGTTAAGGATGATGTTGAAAACCTCCTGGGGTACATGGGAATTCCCCAAGTGATTATATTATGAAAACCTTGTGGGGTACAAGAGAATCCCCCAAGTAATTGTAATAATGGGGTTTGCAGGGTACATGAGAATCACCTAAGTATTAGCTAATAATATTGCTTTCAAGCTATAGTCGGTATGACGATGCCACATAATAATGCCTTGATAACTTACTTCTAGAATTAGTGGTTTTTTTATATGTTAAAGGTTTTAATTTGGCAATAAAAGGGGTTATGATAGCTATACATAAAGGTGCAAGTCTGAAGAATAGACACTAGAACTCATGTTTGTAGACATGAGGGTTGGTCTTGATGACCAGGTGCTTGTGGGGTACAAGGGAGTCTCCCAAGCCTATATAAGTATATATGTATCATGGAGGGCAAAAGGTTCAAGATAATCCCTTGGCATTTATGATATCTCCAGTTTGTATGGCTAACATGCACTAGGGCCCATTCAGGGGATAAAACTTGATCCATATAGCCTGTGGGTGGACTTATAATGATAAAGCTACACAATCCAGGCTAAATGTTTTAAAGTTCATGATAAACCTTGTTCCCTATCTCGACATGGTATATATATATGTATTTGCATATGGTTAGGTGTATTGGTTTTGTATTTATGGCATTAATTTATCTTTATCCTTGAGTGACATGATAACGTTCACCCGACTAGCCGTCTTCGGATGCTCTATCCCCACACGATGTAAGAACCTGCCATACTTCCACTCCTTCTGCTCAGCAACATGGTGATTCAAGGATATCTTTTGAGTCAGACTGAAGTGGTGAGCTTTGATTCTCCAGAAGACCCTATTTCATGCTATGTATTTCTTTACGTCTTTATTATTTCTTTTGGTTTTTATTTACCTATGGTAGGGGGCATTTCCTGATTGGATGTTCTATGGTTTTGATTAGAAGCTTTGTCAAGCTACTGTGAGCAAGAGCGGTGTCGGTATTGATATTGATATTTGTATTGGCATTGGTATTGGTTGGTTAATTAGTTGTATATGGTTGGTTTTGGTTATAAACTTAGTATAATGTCCTAAATTTTATATTCTCTTATCTTGTTATATGTTCAAAATTCATCCGACATTAAGTGTATAGTGGTTGGCTGATTGGGTATTGGAAGTATCTTTGGTTTTTTAGGACATGAGATACCCGTCATAGTCAGGACCTAGTTCAGTTTGTGACATTACTCATTCTTACTGGCCCCTGTCAGTGTAGATCTAAGTTCAAGTGTACCTCACAATAGTTAATTTCACGTGATACTTGGAGCCTATTTTGAGTTAGTAGTTTGTCCTTGCATTCAAAGTTGACTACTACCTTCTCCTTTCTAGACTATTTCTTTATTTATATTCAAAGACAGAGTTATTCCTTTTTGGATATCCTATATATTTTTGACTTTGAGTTGCATTTGTTAGTTTTTTCACTGTGATACCAGGTTTTGGGATTATTATATGGTATCCTTGCTTCTCTGTATATCTCTGCTCTACTCTTATCTGTGCTTTTTGTCTTTGTTTTAAAAGCCTTACCTTTGGTATTGGTGTTATTTTCTTGTATATCAGTTTGGGTGATGGGCTTACTTATCAAGGCTTGCTGCAATAAGTGTCATCAAGACCCTTGGATTTTGGGTTATGAGAAATTAGTATCAGAGCCTGGTTCATTAGTCTTAGTAATGTAAGAACGAGATATCTAATAGAGTCTCACAGATCAGTACATAGATATCCATATCTATCTTTGAGAGTCTATTGGATGACTTCAAGATATTTCTATTATTTTGTTCCTTATTTTGCAGATTTCCTTCATACCTTATGTTCTAAGTCATACTTCACTCTTTTGTATGCAGATAGTGATGACTAGATCTCATGAGGTTAGGTATGTAGAGCCTTCATTCAAGGAGAGAGCCCAGTCTAGAGGGTGAGTTATAAGTCATGGACGGGATCGAGGTAAAGAGTGGGCATGGGGATCTACCCCATCTGGAGGTAGTACTAGGGGAATTTCCCTCAAGACTTGGTTTACGAATGTAGGGGATGTAGTTCCTACTCTGGTCTAATATAGTCCTTCTAGCTTAGTCTTAGAGGGATTATTGGTTTGCTTTTTGACCCGTTTAGAGGGTGCTACTTTGGGTGTTCCTGATGTTTTTCAAATTTTGAGTGTACCTCTAGCTGTACTAGAGTCTGCCTATGGTGTTTTTCTAGTCCCGAAGAGGATCCTTCAGTAATACCTATTCTGCTTTTGGTACCCTATAGACTCCGAGTGTTATTTCTTTTTCAACACCTACATCTGAGTATGGTATTTCAAGATCAGGAGTTTAGTATTCATTTATGGTACCTCCTCAGGTGGGATCTCAACAAGCTAGATTCACTGTGCCTCCTCTTATGGCGAGTACAATTATGTATTTTGAGAGTCAAAAGATGTTTGAGAGATTCATTTATTTGGGTCCCCCTAGGTTCAATGGTTTGTGGGCAAAGATGCCTACGAGTCTTGATGGATTATCATGAGAAATTTCATAACATGGGTTCACCAGAGTTGCATGGTATAACTCATACCACTTATCAATTGAGAGATGCCTCTTGAGATTGGTAGAGGGCACTTGTTGGTTGGAAACCTCTCAATGCTCCTTAGATGAGTTAGGACCAGTTCATTGAGGCCTTCTTGGAGAGGTTCATGCCTTATGATAAGTCATCAATTTGACAACTTACTAGCATTTTTTAAGCCTAAATTATCATGATTTTCTATTGATATGTTGTTAATTTCTTACTTAATTCTCATTTTGTAGGTAAAATTTTAAATGGGAAGATGATTAAGGAAACTTGATAAAAATGAGCTGAGGAAAAGGGGAAAGAAAAGAAATGTGAAAAAAGAGCCAAATCCTAGAAATCAGTCCAAAGAATTGACTTTCAATTACCACAATCACGGCTTGAGGGTCGCAATCGTGATTCAAGGTTATGTCAAACCCTGACAATCACAAGGCGACCACCGCGATTGTGAGAGTGAACAACACAGTCAAGAGATAGTGATTGCGATAGGTCGAAAGAGTTTCAAGGGAAAAATTATAATTTGCTTAAAGAGAACAATAGCAAGGTGGAATTTTTGTAGTATTTGGCAAATATGGAATTGGGGCTTAAATGGGGTGGGGGGTGGGGGGTTTAGCTCGTTTTAACCATCTTTTATCCAATCTTTCATCTTCACTTTTTATCTTATCACTTAGAGGTTAGAGCAAAATTTTGTACTAATCCTGAGCTAAGAAGACATTAGAGTAATTCCATTGAATATTTATTGGGCTTTAAAGTGTGGATTGACATTCTCCTTATATTTCATGAATTAATTTGATGGAGATTTTGGTATTTTTTTTAATTATATTTATGAGTTACTAGTTCTTCCTCTTGGGGTTGTGCTTAGATAGGTTGTGATTTATGCATGGGCACTGTTTATGTATCTACCTAATTAGCTATTTGTTGTAGGTTGAGCTATTACTTTATAGTTTAAATGAGATTTGTGGGTGAAATCCCCAAATTTAATGAGATTTGGGGGTGAAAAACCCAAATTGACTTGGATCCCACATCATCCTTGAAAGAGGGATGTGGGTGATGAGTAATTGTGAACAACTAATTGATACTAGTATTTCCTTAGTATTATCTTAGAAATTAGGATGTTATATAATTTAGCTAGCTTGATGGGCATCATCCTAGAATTAGGGATGCTAAGTTGAGGTTTTGGATAGGTAAGTTTGGCATGCTTATGAGATGTTTGAAAGAATCCATGAGTGCAATTTAGTGTTTTGTTGAAAGACTAATTCTAATACATTAAATATAGACTACCCACGACTCCTAGCTAAATTTGGATAAATTCTCAATTATCCATGTATGAATTCACACCTAGAATGACATAACCCCAAGATCCGTTGCTAATTGATTATACTCTAATTATTCTTAGCCTCAAGTTAGTCTCCTAGAAGCCCAAAAAATTTGTTTTATACTTTTGAAAACATTCAATATCCCCAAATTTTTTGTATTACATATTTGAATTTAGCAAGTACCTTCCATTTTGAACTTACTCGATCACCCTTCAGATTGTTCCTCATGGATTCGGCCCTAACTCAAAGTTGAGCATTATATTGATGACGATTTTCCTAATCCAATATAATAGTATAGGTGGGCGTGATCAAAATGGCTCTATTTTTGGGGAATAAATTGGCGCATTGATTTAGTTTAGATTTTTAGCTTACTTTCTTTAATTCAAACTTATGAATATTTATTTGTGATTTTCTTTTGTTTCTTGTAGTAGGTAGATTTTTTGGTTTACTTGTCACTATGGTATCTTGGAATAAATATGAATTTGGTGGTTGTAAATCTTATCTTGCTGATCCATGTCCAAATTGTGGTGGACTCCACTTTTGGAAAAATTGTAAATGTGCTTCCCTAAAAGAGATGTGTGCACCATCTCAATCCTATTGGGAGTATGATTTTTCTTTATGTGATGGCCGAGATAGACATTAGAGTGATTGTCCAAATGGACCATCCCCTAGTTATGCTAACAAAAATGCTAGTTCTTCTTATGAGTTTGATAGGTCTCATGATATGATAGAGGAAGAATAACATGTCAGATACAGTGATGTTTAAGCAATGCTTCTAAACATCTTGGATGGGGTGACTATAACGGGGGAGAACATGCATATCTTATATCAATCCATGGAGGCATTTGAAAAAGAAAGTGAAAAGGAAGAAGTGGGTGGGAGACCGATCTTTGAAGTATGATGAATATGCCCAATCTTTAAAATGAGGTTGATAAAGAAAAGATATCAAGCCATGTGGTTGATGGTGAACTTGATGTTAAAGAATTCTTAGGAATTTTCCAACCAATCGAACAAAAAATAATGAATGATGCCAAAATTAAAGAAATGGTACTAGAGTTGAATGAACAAGCCAAGAAAATGCTCCGTGAAGGCTCTAGTTCATTTCATGGTGAGAATTTCAAGAAGAATGTGACTCTGGAATTAGGAAGACGACCGCATTCTAACCACTTTTTATATTATGCTTGGTGGATTTGATGAAAGTCACACAACTCGAGCAATTGATGAATGTTGATGATGAGGAACAAAATCCTTAAATTTTGAAGTTTGTCATTTCAAAAAGGAAAAATGATAGCCCTTACTTAAAGGACAATAAGTACAAAACCCGATGTTTAACAAGTGGTGTTTTGATGTTCTCACCGATACCCAACGAGCCTGTTCCAAAGTTTGATGCAAAGTTCGGTAAAAGGTTCAAGTCTTCAAATTTGTAAGATAGAATGTGTATCGTTGTGCCCTTAACTTTACCCAAAGTACCTCAAAGATATACTAATCACAAGAAGGGAGGCCGATTCAAGTCATCTAAATGGAGTCATAAAGGATGACTAAATGATGTCGTGTCACGACTTTAACTAAGGCACTTCTTGGGATGCAACCTAAGGAATTCTCCTTAATGTTTTCTAGTGTTTTTGATTCAATTTTCAGATTGTTTTTGGGTGTTTTCTGGTGATAACATAAGTTTGAAAGGGTAAAGGAAAGGTCGGGGGCTCAAAACTATGCCCCAAGCCAATTTTAAGCTGAAATTTTACACGCGAAATGGGTGGTACCAGCTTGGACCTGCGTTGGACATGCTTGAGCAATCCAGGCATAGGCCAAGCGTAGCTTGGCAGCAGCTACACTGCCTGGACCTATGATGGACATACTGCAGCAGTCTAGGCGTAGGCCAACCATATCATGAATGTAGGGAGGCCTTGTAAACTATCTAGAAAGCTGTAACAACTTATGCTTTACCTTTTTGAGCAGGCCAACCGCAGATAAGGCACACTTGAAGCGCACGTTCAGCTATGGCACACATATATGGATAATTTTTTAGTAGACTTGCTGAAGAATTTTACATATTTCCTTCCTCATTTTGAACTCTAAAATTCTTATTTCAAGAATGAAACCTCGAATAAGTATATTATGCCATCCTTTCATCATTTTTCTTTCTTAAGCAAGCTCACAAGGTATGATCTTTATTTAAATTTTCTTTTAAACTCTCTTTAAAGTATGAATAGTGATCACATTCCATGATTTATTTTGGTTTAAATTTAATCCATTTGAGCTTAATTTAGTTAAATATGGTTGTTGGGATAATTTTTTTTTAATGTGTGCCTTGTTTTACAAACCCAATTGAAAAATTCTTGCTTCCATGCACTAGTGCACACTATGTGTTCAATGAAACACCCACTTGTAGTTTGTTTTATTAATTGAGTGGTGGGTGATTTAATTGGGTTAGTTTGATTCAAATAGTGGGTTTGGTGATGAATTGGTGCATTAAGCTTGTTCACACATGTTGTTATTCTATGTTTCAAGCTCATATATTTCATATGCACCACGTGTTTGTTAAAATATCAATAAGAGAGGAGCATCTTATGTTCTTGTACAGGTTAATGTGGACTTTCGTGGGGCATTATGTGATCATTTTTGGAGCATAGTCTTGAGTTCACTTGGTCTTAAATGCTTGATAATTGGTGGTCTTTGGTTGAAATTGTTGATGAATGTTGCGTTCAAGGTTTGATTGATAAATGTGCTTATCATAGCATCCCCGAGTGAAGTTTGAGTAATCGGAGAGACATGAATACTTGCCTTGCCCTGTGATAGATCAGGTGAAACTATTCTTAAGAGTGTAGGGTCGTTTGTGTTTCTATTGCTGCCATGAGTGCTTTATGAGCTAAATGGGCGATATGTGAAGTTGTGAGGAAAAAATCCATGAAGTGTAATGATAATGTTGCTTTGTATTTACCTAAGTTTTTCTTTAATTCTGTAGGAAGAGGTAAAATTTCAAAAATACTTTCAAAATGTCATTGTCAAGAAATGGAACGAATTTGAGAAAAACCAAAAATATAGTTTTATTTTTGAAAAAGATCTAGGGTATTTTTGAGCTTTATTTTGAGTGAGACCATTAAATTCAATTTTTGGCCCTCTCTTTACAATGATGAGTCATTGACTTCGAGTAACATATGAAGCTCAAATTGCTCAAATTGGTTGAAAGGATAACTTTTTGCTCCACAAGTACGATGCCATGTGTGCTGAGATTTTTGAATAATTCTTGTACATATGTGTAGTCGAGAACTTACCTCGAGTGTATTCAAATAGAATTTTTTGGCAATCTTAGTTCGGAGGATGATCCAAAGCCATTTTTGACCTGTCACATAGCCAAATTCCCACATTAACATTGTTCCATAGTTAGCCTATTTGACCTTTTCTTCCTATCTCTCTTTATTTTTGCAATGATAACCTTTCTAAAGCACCTAAGCCCTTTTTAAAATATTCCCTTAGGCACTTAACATCCTTTGATGCATCACATGATTCAAAATAATGAACTATACATGAAAGCCTAAGTTTTGGGGGTTTGTCTAGTTGGGAGAATAATGTAAGGGTGGTTCAAACTCCAAGTTTGTGAGGAATGAATTTAATGTGCCAAGATGAGACAAGAAAGGTGTATGTAAGGTGGTAAAATCAAGTGGTTAAGAGACAAGAGAAATACTTGATGGTAAAGTCATATAGCCCAACCCATATAATGTGAAGAGAAATGAGACAAATAGGGACTAAGGAGAGCTTAAAGTTAAAAAGTCTCTTGAAAAAGTCAAAGAAGTGAAGAAAGAAAATGGTGTCTTTGAATTGATTGCTAAATGTTAAACAAAAAGATAGGGAAATATGAGGAATGATTTGTAGATGAATAAGGTGGTTAGTTTGAAAATTTTGGGGGTAGAAAGGGTTGAGCAATTGCATTGAAGGAGGTCTTTTAGTCACTTGATCCATATATATTCCTTCACGCACCTTAAACCTTCATCTTGACCCATAAGACTTTGGTGTTTCCAAACTAGCTAAGCCTATATTAGTAGCGAAAAACACAAAGGGTAAGCCTAAGGTTCTACTCATTGTGCTTGAATTTCTTTGCAAGAATGAGTGTGAATTCTTTAATTATTTGTGCTCCTTTAGAAATTTCAATGTCTTGTGTATGTGGAGCTAACTCTTGCTTATGAGCGGCATTGATTCTTTGGGGTAGGGGGTGAAGTCTTACTCTTGATTTGGGTAGATGGGTGAATTAAGTTGCATTATGAAGATTGAGTTAATATTTGAGAATTTTTTGTCTACTCTTAAGATGCTTTGTTGATTTGAAAGGTTCATTTGATACAAATTTGCATCATTGCTTCATAAAAATGTGCTTATTGAAATTTTTTGGTTTACTTGTTTCCATGATATGTTTAGAAAGTCTTTGTTAGTTTATCCCTTCAGTATAGCTTTTCTTTGGGTGGAATTGAGTTAAATACCATTTTTATTGAATTATCCTTATTTGATAGAGGACAAGCAATACTTTAAGTTTAGGGGTATTGATAAGTCATTAATTTGATAACTTACTAGCATTTTAAGCCTAAATTATCATGTTTTTCTATGGATTTGTTGTTAATTTCTTACTTAATGCTCATTTTGTAGGTAAAGGTTAAAATGGGAAGATGATCAAGGAAACTTGATATAATAAGAAGAGGAAAAGGTGAAAGAGAAGAAATGTGAAAAAAGAGCCAAATGCTTTAAATATGGCCCAAGAATCGACCCTCAGTTTCCTCAATCGCAGCCTGAGGGTTGTGATTGCGATCCAAGGTCAATTCAAACCCTGGTGATCCCGAGGCAACTAACATGATCACGAGAGTTACGAATGCAGTCAAGAGATGGCGGTCATGAAGAGTTGGAAGAATTTCAAGGGCAGAATTGTAATTTTGCTTAAAGAGACCAAGTGCAAGGTGACATTTTATAATATTTTGAAAATGTGTAATTGGGTTTTTAGCTCATTTTCACCTTATTTTATTCTATCTTTTATTTCAATTTTTATCATATCACTTGGAGCTTGGAGCTTGGAGAAATATTTTAGACTAATCTTGAGCTAAGAAGACGTTAAAGTAACTCCGAAGTGAAGAATTGACAAATTCCAATTTATTGGAATTTAAAGTGTGGATTGACATTCACCTTATATTTCATAAATCAATTTGATGGAGATTTTGGTATATTTTTGTATATTATCTTTATGAATCTTCCTCTAGGGGTTTTGTTTGGATAGGTTGTCATTATGGATAGGTGTTGTTTATGTATCTACCTAATTAGCTATTTGTTGTGGATTATACTATTACTTGATATTTGTAATGATATTAGTGGGTGAAAACCCCCAATTGAATGAGATTTATGGGTAAAAACACCAAATTGACTTGGATCCTACATCATCCTTGAAAGAGGGATATGGGTGATGAGTAATTATGAACAACTAATTGATACTAGTATTTCCTTAGCATTATCTTAGAAATAAAGATGTTATGTGAATTAGCTAGCTTTATGGTCATCATTGTAAAAATAAGGGTGCTAAGTTGAGGTTTTGGATTGGTAAGTTTGGCATGCTTATGAGGTGTTCAAAAGAATCCATGACTGCAATTTAGTGTTTTATTGAAAGAATAACGCTAATACTTTAAATCTAACCTACCCACAACTCCTAGCTAAACATGGATAAATTCTCAATTAACCATGTATGAATTCATACCTAGAATGACATAGCCCCAAGATTTGTTCCTAATTGATTATACTCTAATTATTCTTAGCCTCAAGTTAGTCTTCTAGAAGCCCAAAAAAATTGTTTTATACTTTTGAAAACATTCAAAATCCCTAAAATTTTTGTATTTCATATTTGAATTTGCAAGTAGTTTCCATTTTGAACTTACTCGATCACCCTTCACATTTTTCCTTGTGGATTCGACCCCGACTCAAAGTTGGTTATTATATTGATGACAACCATCCTACACCAAAACAATGGTATAGGTAAGTGTGATCAAAATTTAATGGCATTATTTTTAGGGAGTGATAACTCTCAGCCACTCTCATGATTAAGTGGTGAGGCAGTCGTTGTCAAGCAACCTAACTAGAGTTTAGGTCGAATCCACAAGGAGTGAATTATAGGCTTTAAATCTTACGGGTGTCCTGGTTACTATAAGTTTACCCGAAATGATAATAAATAAGACATGTAAAATAAAATGGGTGGAATTTGATTTGGAGATAGCTTATCAACTAACAATGCACAAATATAACACTTTTGATTTAGGATTAACATTAGAGAGGGGTCTTGGGATTAAGACTAACTAAAGGTAAAGTGTGTGGGATAATGACAGTTTGGTACGAGTTTTACTTGTTGATGAAAGGATAGGCTAGGTCGAAAGTCATTATAGTCTATCTTTAAATAAAACTATAATGATTTCACCCATTGGCTCTTTCGAGCCCCTAATAAGTGTGCAATTTGTAATCACCCAACACCTCAAACAAACATCCTAATTTCTAGGATAATGCTCTTGACATGGCTTACACTCCTATCACACTTATTTCTAAGATTCCAAAAGGTAGTAAACCATAGAATTAATTGTCCAAGGATGTTATGGGTTACCTCAAGTTCACCTTAATCCCTCTTTCAAAGATGACAATGGGTTTCTAGAGTTTGGGGTATTCACCCATTAAACCTATTTGGAGATTTGGGGGTTTCACCCATCAAATTCCAAATCATAAGCTCAAGCAATGGTGGAATCCATACTCAACAACTAAAAATCATAAAAACACAATAACACCTACACACAATTACACTTTAGTTTAACATAATCTCAAGACTAAATTACTTAGCTACTCATGAAGAAAGTAAATAGAAATATACCATAAGGATTATCTAAGATATTCATTCTTCACAAAATCACAATGAAATTAAGCCTCCAAGAGTTGTTACACACTTATCAAATTTGGGTTTCCTTCTGTCAACTAAAAAATTGTTATGAGGTAAGCAATACCTAAAGAAGAATTTTTTTTTTTGCTTAAATATGGTTTGAGATTCGTCTATGTACTTTTATAGATCTGTCCCTGGGTATATTTTCATTGATCTGCAATTCCACAAGACTATCTGCGACCGTGGCCATTCGACTGCAGTTGTGTGCTATGACCGTGTTGTGCTGACCGTCTTGACTAACCGCGACTGCGGATTAAGGACCGCGGTCATGATAACTGAGGCTGATGTAGTCCTTCAGCTGCATTCTTCTTTGCTCCTTTTTTATCATTTTAAGATCCAATCCATATCTTTTGATCTCCTCAAATCTATCCCTGCAAAGAGTGGAAATTAGTGCCTTTTATCACTAATATGTCTCATTCATTTATTCAAAACAAGGGAATGTGCACAAATGTTTAGTCAAAATGAGTGGCAAAATCACCTCTCATCAGGAAGTGAAACTTAGATTTTGCTTGTGTGGTGTTGATAGTAACTTTGGGTTTTACCGTTGTGTGTGTTATTTATTTTGGTTGTTATTTTTGTTTTCGTATAGGTGATTTTAATAGTGTCCAAGAGACAATGAGTGATCATGCAATTAATGCCAGGATAAAGACCATCACCATAATGCGGCGCATTCTAGTGCCATTCGTATCCCACCGAATGCAGGGAATAGGATCTTCCATATCACAAGCGTAATGTTACATATTCTTTAAATAAAAGGAATCTTTGGGGGTTAAGTTCATGAGGACCCAAACTTTCACTTGAAAAATTTTGTGAAAGCTTTTGTCCCATTCGACATTGCTCATATCTCACAAGAATCTTTATGGTCATGACTTTTCTCATTCTCTGTAATGGGCAAGGCGGTGTTATGATTGAGGTCTCTTCTTACTGGTTCAATCATATCGTGGGTTGAACTTACTGATAATTTCTTAGTTTTTTACTTCCCACCATTAAAGATGTTGCAATTGCGGGATGAAATCATTAATTTTCATCAACTCAATGAGGAGCCTCTATATGAAGTTTGGGAGAGGTTTAGTGAAAATCTTGTGCAATGTCCTAACCACAAGGTACCAGGAAAGATACTCCTAAAAATATTCTATAGGGCTTTGGACCAACTCAACAAGATCGTAGTGGACAACACAGGTGGTGGATCACTTATGAGGTTGTCATATGGAGAGGCCTCAACTTTTCTTGTGCAAATCACATAGCAAAATAGGGGTGGAAAACTCGAGATAACAAGGTATCTAATGGTTCACCTACCAATTCCTACATGGATAAAGAACAAAGAAAGAAATAAAAAGAGAGGGGGAAAACATGGAGAAAATGGTGACACAATTAGACCTCTTTACAAAGCATATGATTGGTGCACCCACAAAAATGGTAAATACCATGGCATCCAAAGGATATGAGGAAAAAGAAGCCATGAGGGTCGATAAAGAAATTATATTCTATATGTAGTTTTGGTGATGAGCATCTAACTTCAAGGGACCAGATCCCTGCATGTGCAAGGTATAGTACAACTGGCACACGTTGTCTGCACAGTTTTGTCCTCTTGTGTAACAAAATTGCAGGTGCTATTTTGTACTGGTTAGCAAAGCTATTCCAATGATATTTCATCCCTAATCATTACTCATCTATAAAAGAAAAGAGAAGATTCTTTATTAAATGGATTTTTTGCACAAATCTAAGGAGTGAAGAGAGGTAGCAAAAACTCTATTTCAAGACTGCTCAAGCATTGCTCATGTTCTTATCATTGTAGCATGCTTAACGAGTGAGTGAGTGTTCTTGAGTGATGATTTATAATTGAAATACTTATTTTATAAGAGTAGTGTTTTAGTTTGTTGAGTGAAGTTCTTTGGTAAAGTTTTCTTAGTGTGAGAGTGATTAGAGTTAATCAGTGTAGAGAGTCCTTGGAAGAGTTCTCTTGTAGTAGAGTTATTACAAGTGAAAAAGGCCTAGAAGTAGGATGAAATCTTAACTGTTATCGGGAGTTTTATTATAGTGGATTTAAGGTGCTTTGGAGGGCAAGCCATGTTTTTTTCCTTCCTGTGTTTCCACATAAATATCTTATGTTTTTACTCTTCCTGCACTGTGTTTTGATTCCTGGACGCTTTAGTATATTTTCCCTATAATTGAACTTGAGGGACCTGGTCCCTCATTGTGCGGTGCAATCCTTAGCGTTTCAACAATTGGTTTCAGAACGAGGTCGCTCTAAAAGGTTCACATCTATAGTGTCTTGGCTATCATGGCTGCTCTACCTAATATAGAAGAAGGGCAATTTACCACTAGACCACCAAGATTGAATGAGCAGTATTATGGGTGGTGGAAAACCAGGATATTTGACTTCATCATTGCTGAGGATAGTGAACTAATGGAAATCATTCTTCATGGTCCTTATGTTCCTATTATAGAAGTCAAGGAAGAAGAATTCATAAGAATGGTTATCAAAAGCAGGAGGGATTTCGATGAAGAAGATAGAAAATTTTTTGAAAAGAACTATATGGCCAACAAATGGTTGGTTTGTGGTATAGGTCCTAATGAATACAACAGAATCTCTGCCTATGAAAATGCAATGGAGATCTAGGATTGCTTGAGAACTGCTCATGAGGGCACTACTGATGTGAAGGATCCTATGGTAGATATACTGACTACTTAATATAAAATCTTCACCATGAAAGAAGGAAAAACCATCCAATAAATTCATACTAGATTCACATTAATAACAAATGAGCTTCATTGTTAAGGAGAGGTGATTCTAATGTACAAGCAAGTGAGGAAAATTCTTCGGGTTCTTCCTAAGTCTTGGGAAAGAAAAGTAGATGCCATAACTGAAGAGAAGAAATTAAATACCTTCACTATAGTTGAACTGATTAGAAAAGAGATAGAGAAGAATGAAGAAAAAAGAGAAATATCCCTAGCTTTAAAGTTTTCCAAACTTGATTCAGCAGTAGAGGACACTGATATTTCCTGTCTGGCATAAAAAATTGTCAAAGCTATGAGGAAGAGTGGTCAGTTCCAAAGAAGAGGAAGCAACAACAAGGGAAACAATGTTGAGGTATGTCACAAATATGGAAGTTTTGAACATTTCATTAAGGACTATCTAAATAAAAATATGGACTATCAAGATTACCTCAAGAGTGGATGTGATAAGAAAAAGAATAGGGTCCAGGTCCTTGAGAAATCAAGAAGGAAGACTGCAGTTAAATATGCAGCAAAGCAAGCTCTAGAAGCATGGGGAGATTCTTCTAGTAAAACTAATAAAGATGAGAAGTCTGGAGATATTTCTATCTAGCAGCATAAGACAATCTAATTATCTATGATTCCCTATTTGAATTCATGGCAAACTCAGAAGATGAAAAAAAGGAGGTAACTCTTTTTTATACTAAGGATAATCTAGATACCTACTCTGCTAAAAAGATAAAAAGGCTTGCTAGTGTGTTAATAGACTATTTATGTGAACTAACAACTGAGAAGACTGCATTAGAAGTGAAAGTACAACATCAAGAACATGAGTTGATTGCCTTGACTTTCCAAATTTTTTAAACTGAAAAGATGTTCACAAAGATAACATATGAAAATTTGAGTTTGATGAGTAGTCTAAAAAAGGTAAATGAGGTATATGAAAAGGAGAAATTAAAGAAAGGATAAGGGATTCTAAAAAACACCTTATGTCTGTACTTCACAGGAATGGAGAGTTAGAAAGAGACCTGTTCCACCTAAAAGAAGAGTTGAACAAGTCTCTTAAAAGGACTACTTCCTCACTGATACTTTTTTATTTGACTAGTGAAAGTGTTAATGATGTTAAAGGTATGGGCTATTAATAAGAATTCCAACTTCTTGAGTCTAAAAGAAAGGTCGTTCGTCATGTTGGAAACAAAGGGTACAAACTCCTGTGTACTTACTATGGAAGAGATGGACATTTAAAAGAAAGATGTAAGTACTGGCTTAAGGCTAAATTTAGGAGTACTAAGTATATTAAGTAGGAGAATGCATATTCAAAGGGGTTCAAGTCTCTAAAAAGATAAAAAGGAAGCCATCACTGCCTATATGAACCAAAAGGGATTTGATCTCACCATTATCATCTTACTAGGAACTCACACTTAAGTGGGTTCCCAAAACCAAATTATTATTATGCGTCCAAGCATGAGGAAGGGGTTTGCATTTAGGAATAACTTATTGATTAAAAGGGTTCAAAGCTTAATAATGAAAGGTCTAACTAAGTTCTCTCTCTTTAGACACCTCAAGATAGAGGTGTCTTATTTTGAAATAGCTGATTTCAGGGGACCTGGTCCATAGGAAATTTATCTTAGAGAAAGAAGCTTCACTAGAATAAATTTCATGTGATTCAGTACTTTTACTCAAAATTGGCTATGTTTAGAAGACGGGTATCCTTGATAAGGAAAGTATAGTTTGATCTAACTCAATATCATACCCTTATAGTTATACACCCATAGGGACAACTTCAGGAGAATACAATTGAAGGAAACATAAGTTAAGAATTCACTCAAGAAGACAAGGGACCTGGTCCTATCTCTCAGGTTAGTCCCATTACAAGATGCTTCAACTATCATAAAATATTGTCTAAAAGGCCATGTGATTTCTCATCTTTGTGTATAAGCCGTTAGTACCTATGAAAAATGAAGAGTCATAATTATTAGATCAAACATGTCATTTCAGAAGGAACATCTTTCAATGACAATGATCTCTTCTTCAAACTTACTAAATCAAACTCTTTCATATTCTTCTTCAACTGATTCAGTTTATCATCCTAAATTGATCATCTACTATGAACCAAAAAAGTCCCTTATCCTCATAATTTTTTTGTATAATCAGATGGCTAATATTCCTATTTCCATAATCCAATCTAAACACTCCAAAGTAGTTATCTTAAGCTTCCAACAAGAACCTAACCTAATTATTTCTTCCTCAAAAAATCTAAAAAATATAAATATATTAGTTCCCACAAAATTCTCCTTTGGTTTAGAAATTTGTGGTCAGCTATTCTTGGTAGAAAATTTAAGTTGAAGTCTTGGTTCTCTTATTGACCCAAATCTTGTCAACCCAAAATTCATTCTCCCTTAGAATCTCCAAAACCACCTGTAGAATCTAAAAACCCTATTTTGACTGATGAAACCAACCAAGATGATTTATTTAAAATCACACAAGTCCCTAATTCTCCTACTTCCTTAAATTTAAACCATATTTTTGCTTAATTGTTTAGTCAAGAATTATGAGTTAAAAGGGTTGATCTTTCTTGTTATGATAACTGAGTTGATAAGAACTTACTTCTTGCATATGACATCTCAGTCAGTAAAGAAAATCAAGTAACAAGAGAAACGAATGAAGTGAATAAAGAAAATAAAGTGTTATAACCTCCTAATAAGGGAGATGAAGGGGATGAGAATAAACTACTATTGAGATAGACCATGAAAAAATAAAGAGGATGTAGAGGCAAGAAAGATGTGGTTAAAGTTGAAGAGGAAAAAGATATTATTAAAGATTTTGCTAATGAATTTGAGAAATGAAAGATGAAAGTTCATATTGCTTGAAGGACCAGGCCATCTAGTTCAAAATCTTGCAGTCCTATTGAGATGAGGCAAAAATATATAGCAGTAAAAAGGAAGGAAATTTCTGAGGGACCTGTCCCAAGAGAAAAGAAATTGTTGTTGGATAAGTGAATATTAGTCCTAAGAGAAGAAAATAGGAGAAAAGAGAAAAGGATGTGGCTAGAAAACAAAGAAACAAAATACTAAAAAACAGAGAATCCTATCAGGAAGAGTAGTTGATCCCAATAAGTATGAAAACCTGAGCTAATTGAATTGGTTGAATTGGTTAGGCATCAAGGCTGGTTACACTCTTTTGAGAAATTAGCCCCTATGGTCTTTGAGAATGGAGTTAGAGAATTTTACTGCACCATGGAATTCTCAGAATATCAGCCAAGCATATCTACCCAGGTGCACAAAAAGCCTATCTATTTGGATGAAGAAGCATTGGGAAAAATCTTAGATGTACTAGTATTGGAGTTATGACTATTGTAAAGAAACCACACACTATTGAATTTATGATTAATGCCTCTAAGGTGGGTGGAACATCTATAACATCTGTGAAAAAGAGATTCCTAACATATGAGTTTTAGTTGGTATTTGAATTCATTAACAGAGTCCTACTTCTTAGATTTAGGAAGACTATCATTGCATCTGGAGCTAATTTGTTCTTGATAGAATGCCCGAGTAGTTTTAAATTGATCAGCCTACCTGCTCTTATGATTGAACACATGAAGAAAGTAATTCTTGAGAAAGAAGATAGACATGGAATTACCAATGGGTACTTCCTAAACAAGGCCGTTGATCATTTTAGAGTAGCTGGGACTAGAGAAATTCCTAGAATATCCAAACAAAAGGACACTTTAACAACTTTGGTAGAAAATGAGCGCATATAAATAAAAATGGGAATTGTGTCCCAAGTATATGAACTTTTGGCTGATTAGGAAAGTTTAGGCAAAGAAATGGAGAAAGTTAGGATCAAGTTAGATGCAAAAGATTCTGAAATAATTCACGTAAGGTTGAAAAATTAGCCGCTAGATTCTAAGGTACCAGGTGCTTCTGAAGCACTGATATCAGAAAATGCAGAACTCCATTTGAAAGTAGAAAAGTTGATTTGTGAAGTGAATGATTTGAATGTAGAATAAAAGTAACTCACTAAGAAGACGATGGATGCCCATGCTGCTGAAAACGCTAGAATAGAATTATTGATTAATTCCCATTCCCCCAAGCCTCCTTCTTCTTGAGTATTGTTATCCCAATCTTCTTACTCAAACCTGTGTCAGTTCCACTCCTTATTATTATGTCATTTTAAGGGAAGTTATTTTTGTTGATTATTTTAGTATATTGAATTGGTACTTAACTTCTTAATAATGAATGAATTCTGATTTGTATTCTTGCACCGTTCTTTTTTTCTAAACTATTTTACATGTTAGTGTTGCCCCAGCGGCCATGAGTTAACTAATCCATTCTATCTTTACTCTTGGTTTACTGTTAATCCTTTTCAATGTGCCATAAGAGGGAATACTGACTTTATGTGTTTAAGGACTGATGCATAAGGATTGTGGTGTATGTTGACAAGGTAAGAAATAATGGACGAGCTACAGTAAAGGTATGCAGGCATAATGATAGGGGGAAGGAAACTTGGTGCTCAAGGTTCTTTGCTACAAATAACAACAAGGGTCCAGGTCCCTTTGTTACATGATGGTGAAAGAGAAAGCATGATGATAGGGGAGCATTTATCTTCAGGTGGTAATCACACTGATTAAATGTGTTGAATATGCATTGATGAACAAAACTGTATTGTTAGTTTGTCATCATCAAAAAGGGGGAAAATTTCTATATGTAGTTTTTATGATGAGCATCTAACTACAAGGAACTATATCCCTAGATGTGCAAGGAACAGTACAGGTGGCACATATTGTCTGCACAGTTTTGTCCTTTTGTGTAACAAAATTGTAGGTGCTATTTTGTATTGATTAGGAAAGCTGGTCCAATGATATCTTAGGCCTAATCATTACTCATCTATAAAATAAAAGAGATGCTTCTTCATCAAATGGGATTTTTGCACAAATCTAAAGAGTGAAAAGAGGCAACAAGAACTCCATTTTAAGACTGCTTAAGCATTGCTCATGTTCTTATCATTGTATTACGCTTAAAGAGTGAGTGAGCATTCTTGAGTGCTGATTTACAATTGAAATACTCATCTTATAAGGGTAGTGTTTTAGTTTGTTGAGTGAAGTGCTTAGGTAGAGTTGCCAAAGTGTGAGACTAATTAGAGTTAATCAGTGTAGAGAGTTCTTGCTAGAGTTGCCAAGATGATCTTATAGTAGAGTTATTACGAGAGAAAGGATCCTAGAGGTAGGATAAAATCTAGACTATAATCAGGAGTTTGATTATAGTGGATTTGAGGTTATTTTGGGGGAACCCATTGTTTTTTCCTTCCTAGCTTTCCAAGTAAAAATTGTGTTTTTACTCTTCCAGCACCATTTATTAATTTTTGGTTTCTTTACTATATTTTTTCTTGTAATTGACCTTGAGGGACCTGGTCCATTATTAGTTGGTTCAACCCTCAGGATTTCAATAGTAGATATTTGTCAAACTACTCGGGGGTTCTTGCTCGGCCTACCAAAGGCAAAATGGAAACCAAGGTTGGACTAATCATAATCGAGATAGTAAATGGCATAATAGACATAGATATCACGATTGGATAGATAAGGATATGGAGTATGATAGATATGTGCTCCTCATAATTGATGAAGAGCAAGGAGTCAAATCTCGAGGATCCTAAAAAATTCAAAGATAAGGATGTGCTTGCTAGAATCTTTATGAGAGTGGAAGGGGCGGACAAGATAGTTCAGGAATCAAAAGGAGACTTTTCTCAAATCAACCAAATAGTTGTATCACACTCTACTTCAATTAAGTGATTGTAGATCCAAATTAGCCAAATCTCAATCGAACTCAATGCTAGGCCCAAGGGTGGCCCCCCTAGTGATATAATGGAAAATAAAAAAAATGATGCTCAAGTATTAGAAATTGTCACTTGGAGTGGTAAAAAACTTGTTTCACAAGAATTTGTGGTCAAAGAAAAGTATCATGATAATCTAGTAAACACAAAGAAGAAGCATGTGGGTGAGTTGAATGATGAGGCTCCAAAGTCTCAAGATGGGGATGATGAAGCTTTGATGATAAATAAAAGAGATAGTTGATGAGGAGAGCACTACTAAGGTAGTTAAGGGTGATAAAATGCAATATGACCCATTGTCCCTAATGAAAATACCTCCTTTTTTCCCTCAAAGACTCAAGACAAAAGAGGAAAATGTCAAATTCATGAAGTTCCTCGCCAACTTAGAAACCTTTCAATCAATATCCCATTTCTATAAGTCATTCAATAAATTTAGTATAACACCCCGCATTTTGGGCTAGAATTTGAACCATTGTTTCTACATGTATAAACTTGAATCCAGTTACTTCTATATAAAAATAAGCATCATGATCATTATCCTAGTGTGAGAATTTTCTTTTAAGGAAAGAATGTTCATATTAAAGACTTAGAGTGAAGTGTAGTTAAGAACTTTCTTTTTGCCCCTAATTTTGGAATTTGATTCTACAAGGATCAAATTTGAACATAATAAAATTCTAGAATATATGGAATTTTTGGGCTCAAAACCCATCAAATGCTATATAAATGTGTCCTCTTTCTAAACACTTGATTTTTCCTTAATCGTATACCTGAGCATAAAGTTATTAGCATTTTCATGAGGAGGCAGTAAGGGTCCACGATAGCAGTGCAATGTGGAGATTAACCTCAGCGACGTGCCGATTCTTTATATTTGTCAAATTTTGGGTTTATTATCTTGGGAGGAGGGGTATTGAAGTTCTTTAACTTACAAACGACCCCTAAATACAATATTAACCTATTTCTATCAATTTTAACAATATAACATCAATTGCCGCACTCTAAAAAGATCCTGTCTCTCAATTTACCCTTTTCAAGTCAAGGCTAGGGTTCAAGAAGGTGATTATCTAGGGTCCTAAGGGTGTTGTTTTATTCAAGTTTCTTGGTTATTAAGGCATGTACCTCTTTCCCTTGAACTTATATTTGGTTATTGGCATGAAATTTATTATTAATGCATGCTTTGAATATGAGTTTTGGCAAAATTAATGACTTTGACATAATTAATCATTTAATTAATCTTTCATGGATTATTAATGGACTATTCATGCTTTATTAATATTGTGAACATTCTAGGGTGCATGGGAATAGTAAATTGAACTCTGGGGTATTGTGAATTCCCTAATTACTTAGTTTTGATTTTGGAAATTGTATGCACTCAACATGTTCGTGAAGTTGTCAAGGAATATGTTTTTGTCACCTAGTTAGTTTTCTCACTTGTATTAATATATTATTGTGAAAAGGTTAATGAATTCAAGTTAAAATGGATTCCCCAAATTTTGTAAATTATGGTAATAGGGGTACAATGGAATCCCCAAAATGTATAGTTTGATTTATTACTTGAACTAATGCATTGTATAAATGGAAAAATGGTTAATGATAGTTTTGAAAACCTTGAGGGGTACATAGAAATCCCCTAAGTGATTGTTAAAATGAAAACTTTATGGGGTACACGAGAATTCTTAAGTAATTTTAATAATGAAGTTTGCGGGGTACATGGGAATCCCTTAAGACCTGGCTTAATGACATTACTTACAAACTATAATTGGTATGAGGATACCACTAATTAATGCCTTGATAATTGACTCTTGGAATATGTGGTTTAGTTATATGATAACTATTTTAATTGGGTAATAATAGAGGTTATGATAGCTAGCCGTGAAGGTGTGAGACTGAAAGGTTGACACTGGAAACTCATGTTTACTGACATGAGGATTGGCCTTGTGACCATGGGCTTGTGGGGTACAAGGGAATCCCCCAATTATATACACATACATATGCATCATATTGGACAAAAGGTACAATGGAATCCCCGACCATCTATGGTATCTCCAGTTCATGCGGCTAATATGCATTGAGCCCATCCAGGGGGGTAAAACTAGACACATATAGCCCATGTGTGGATTTATGATGGAAATGCTACACAACCCAAGTTAAAGTTTTAAATGTTTAATATAATCCCTGTTCTCTTACACGACATTATATATATATACTTATATATTTGCATTTGATAGTTATACATTAGTTTTACTTGCTTTCATATTATGGATCATGGCATTACTTTACTCCCTTATCTATGAGTTACATACTATAACTCCAACTACTAATCATCTTTAGACACTATATCCCTATGTAAAGAAGGATTTGGCTATGTTTTTACTCCTTTTACACAGTGACTAGGATTCGAGATCAGTTTATGAGTTAACAATGAAGTGGTGAGCTTTGATATATCGAAAGTCTATATTTTTTGATTTGGTTTCCTTATGGAATATAGTTTTCTTTGGCCTTATTTTGGCTATTATTGGGGGTATTCTCTGACACTTTTTGGTATTCAATTTTTGTTAAAGGTTTTATGGATACTGTGGGCTTTGGTATTGTTTACGTTTCAGTTATTGATTCTTTACATAACCTTCTTGGATCTCTTATTAAATTTGTTTTATATTGGTGTTCCTCCACTGCTAGATTTTCTTAGTTTTATTGGAATAGGATCAGGGGGCGGTCTCTGGTCCTTGTTGGACTTGGGAAACCCGTAATGGTCAAGCCCTAGTTTAGATCATTAAAAATTTAGAATAAGATCCTAGGTTTCAGTGTTATGGGGTGTCCACAAATCTATGTCATGTAGAGTCTCTTTTATGGATGTGTAGCATACCACACTTATAAATGGAGAAGCTACAAGATATTTAGGAATGTTTCCCTTCCTTATTGTTCTATATCAAGCTATAGAGTATAAGGTATTGAATCTCTTCTAATTCCCATGCATTCACTTTTCAGATCTTGCTTTCCAGCGGATCTGATGGTCATAGAAATGCTTTTCTTCTATTTGAGGACAATATGGACAGAGATCGTCCAAATAGAGTCCCACTTGTCTCCACTGATACTATTCCTGAGGGTAACACTTCTACTCAGTCACCTCAAGGGGATATCACTAATGTTGAGTTCTAGTGCTTCATTAATCTGCTGACCTAGTTGGTGACATCTTAGTCACAATAGTTGGGTCTTGTAGGTATTGCTGTGTTCTTCTAAGGCCACTAGAGTGGGAAAATTTGTGAGGTTGCACTCTCAGACTTTTACTGGTACCAAGGTTGAGGAGGATCCTCAAAGCTTCATGAATGAGAGAGAGAAGATCTTTTGGGTTATGCATGCTTCAAATATTGAGGGTGTAGAGTTTTCTACCTACCAATTAAAGAATATAGCATACCAGTGGTATGAAGAATAAGA
Source organism: Capsicum annuum (assembly GCF_002878395.1). NCBI lineage: Eukaryota > Viridiplantae > Streptophyta > Magnoliopsida > Solanales > Solanaceae > Capsicum > Capsicum annuum. The sequence continues at coordinate 43,842,322 of NC_061120.1, forward strand.
GCAATTGAGAGGTGAACTTAATGATTCTGTTATATAAGATAACTTCTCTAGTGCTTTTATAGATTGCTTCTTTCCTCAGAAGATGAGAAAGGTAAAGGTAGAAGAATTTGTCAATCTAAAGCAAGGGAGGATGAGAGTCAAGGAGTATGCCTTCAAATTTCTCCAGTTATCTAGGTATGCTCCTGAGTTTGTGACTAGCATGAGGGCTAGGATAAGAAAGTTCTCTTTCGAGTTTTCCCGTGATCTAATTTTAGAGAGTAAGGCTGCCTTATTTAACAAGGACATGTATATTTCTAGGCTTGTGGTTTATATGTAACAAGTTAAAGAAGAGAATAAGAAACAAGCTGAGATTGGTGAAAAATAGAGTAAGAAATATAGTATTCAGAATAGAGTAGAGGCCAGCTGTAGAGTGGAAAGTGGTCTAAAATAAAGAGTTAGAGGAATCCTAATTCCTATTCAATAGCTAGTGCCCCCAACCCTAAGTCATCTCATGACTGATGTTTTCAGGTAAGAGGTGCGTTTGGGGAATAGGGTGCCTAATATCAGGCTAGTGAGGCCCAATTAATTCCATCCTACTGACTCTACAGATTTTGTGGTTGGTTGTATCATGGTTTTTGTGATAAGGGGAGGGACTCTTTAAGTATAGTTAGCCAGGGCTTATGCTTAGAAATTTTCCTGTGGGTAAGGATGCTTTTGGAGAAAACAAGGTTTCTTTTGACAATTTATCAACCTCAACACCAAATAGTTCTACCTATAGTACCGACACTATTCGAAATTGTATCTATGCTCTCACCACCCATCAGGAGCCCAAGGTATTTCCTGATATCATCACTGGTATGATAAAACTCATCCCTCATGATGTGTTGTTTATTTGACTGGGGGTATACCCTTTCTTTTGTCACCCCATTTATAGTTGTGCATTTTTTCTTTAATCCCGAGTATATTAGGAACCCCTTTCCTATTTCTACTCTGGTGGGTCACTTAGTGGTGTTTGTAGAATCTTGAAAATAGTTGGGATGTATGCATAGTTAATTGGATGTGATGGAAGGGAGGTAAATGTTTTATAGACCCAAATGGATTAGATAATGAGATAAAAATCGACTACCCTAATTTGGTGTGCTTAATACATTAAGGGTCCCTTGATTGTTGTTGATTTTATATTTGAGAATATATATAAGGAATAATAGGTGTAGTAGTAATGTGCTGAGAAAGAATGTGCTTTTGGGACACAGTTAAGTTAAATAAGAAATTTAAGTTGGTTTGTCTATTTGGTGGACTAGTTTATTATGTGGGTTGTTTTGTTGGTGGTCTATCATTGTTGCTAGACACTAAGTTGAGCTATATATATTGATTGTTGTTATAAGAATGATAACTCAAGGATGGTGATGTAAAATAAGGGGGTGTGAATTTATAAGGTTGATGTAAGCTATGAAAGAGCTTAGGTTGATGACTTATGAAATACTAGAAGTGTAATGCTAGTAGTATAAGAAATTGAAAATAGAGTGTTGAGTGTTTAGAAACATAGATGTTTATATCCATGAAAATGTTAGTTATATGGCGATGACTTTTGGAGTTGGAGAAACTTATGATTAGAATCTCCTAAGGGGATATCCTAGTAAGGATTTAGTGTCTTTGTATTAAAGTTGTCGAGGGGATTGCGTTCTCATGTATGGTGACCCCCTCCTATTGTGTGGAGTGTTGTGTATGTAGATTTAATGAGGGGATATACTTTCAAAGTCAAGATAGTTACCTTTGATCTAAGAGGGAGATCATGCAAACCTAGAAATATCTCATGGTGGTGAGTTTCAGAGGCAAATTATGATAAATCTATTCTTACTGTAGCAAACTCCTCTCGGTAGAAAACTCCTATTTCATTTTAAGAGGACATTCTACCAACATCCCCGTTATTCAAATAGTGTCTATGCATAAGTTTCTAGTTCTTTATACGACCTATATCTATGTTTGGCTCTCTAATTATAATATTAGTATTTCAATGTGTGAATACCTTCGTGCATATTAGATCATTTCTTAAGTCATAGGATCCACCTAGAGTAGTTTGAAAAACATATATTGTATTTGAATAATATTACTCCTATTTTTTAGAGCCATACACTGTTCCCCCTATTACTCTTCTTATCTCAGGATGGTAGTGGTATAAAAGCATGGTAATGTTATATATTAGAGAGTGGATGATTATTTTACTTAAAATTTTGGTGTGACTACTTCAACTAAGGTAATAGATGAAGCGGGAAGAGTTAAATAAAACTTTTGTCATTTGGAATAGCTACGAGAGGTATATATGGTGCAAATCTTTTTGTGGGAGATAGAGGTTGTTAGGTTTTTGGTGGGGAGATCCGTATGGTGGGTGTAGTAAGGATAGGCTTGAATGTGTGATTTATAGATACATAAAACATTGCATTATGTGGCTAGTACTCTTTATTAAGGCAGGATGTTGATTGACTACAATGATAGGATGGAGTAGTATTCATGGATGGATGTAAGGTATAGAGCCCCGTAGCTTAAGTTAGCATCTTTTAACTTTGGTTTAGGCTTAAATAGGGAAGTAATTCATCGTTAGAATCTAGCTCTTGTAGCAATATGTTTTGTCAGAAAATTGCAAGATTGAAATAGTGAAATGTGGTACTAGTAGCTAAAATCGTAGTTGAAAAGTATTATGATATTTTAGGGATATTAGTATAAGACACTAAAAGTTTCCATCTTTTATTTTTGGCCTTCCCATGCTTGAAAAACCAATTTTTGACTCAAGTCATGTTTGGGGATGTAAAAAGAGTAATCTGGGAGAGTTTTGGAATTTTCGAATGGGGTTTGGGGTAGTTTTGGGTCACGGAGGTAGTAAGCGTCCACGATAGCCCCGCGACACGGAAGCGATGTTCTATCATAAGGTATGCAACACATACCTACGTAAAATTTTGATTGTTTTGATTTTCTCACTTGGGGTGACGAGCTTCGGGTCTTTTGCCCTTTGTACAACCTTAGTCTCATTGTCTCATGATTCGTCCATACATAATTTACTTGGTGATTCCATGAAGCACTTTTTTTTAATTCATATATGTGTTTTTGTTGAGGGAAAATTCTTAATGTGGAAGTTACATGCTTTGTTCCATACTTCCAAAGCTTCGAAAGATTCCTATCCATTATTTGAGGATGAATGATTCCAAGGGGGAGATAATGTAACACCCTGTATTATTGTGCTAGTCTTTAAACCATTGTTTCTATGTGTATAAACTTGAATCCAATTATTTCTATATAAAAATAAGTATCATAATCATTACCCTAGTGTGAAATGTGCCTTTGAGGGGAAGAATGTTCATATTAAACACTTAGAATGAAGTGGAGTTAAGAACTTTCATTATCGCCCAAATTTTGAAATTTGAGTCTACAAGAACTTTAAACATGTATAACTTCTGTAATATATTGAATTTTGGAGCTTAAGACCCATCCAATTATATAAAAATGTGTATTCTTTCCAATACACCTGATTTGCCTTAATCTAATACCTGAGAAAAAAGTTATGAACATTTTTGTGAGGAGGAAGTAAGGGTCCGTGATAGCAGCACGACGTAGAGATTATCACAGAGATTATCATCTGCGATGTGTCAATGCTTTAAATTCATTAATTTTTGGGTTTGTTGTCTTGGTAGGAGGGGTATTGAAGTCCTTTCACTTATAAAAAAACCCCTAAACACTGTACTAACCTATTTTCATCAGTTTTCATGACATAACATCAATTATTGCACTCTAAAAAAATCCTCTCTCAAGTTCCCCTTTTCAAGTCAAGACAAGGGTTTAAGGAGGTGATCATCAGGGTCCTAAGGGTGTTGTTTATTTCAAGTTTCTTGGTAATGAAGGAATGTACTCTTTCCCTTGAACCTATATTTTGTTATCGTCATGAAATTTATTATTAATGCATGCTTTAAATGTTAGTTTTGGAAAAATTAAGGACTTTGACAAGATTAATCATTGAATTGATCTTCCATGGATTATTAATTCATCATTCATGATTTATTAATATTCTAAACATAATGGGGTGCATGGTAATGGTAAATTGAGCTCAGCAGTATTGTGGATTTCCCAATTACTTAGTTTTAGTTTTGGAAATTGTATGCCCTCAACAAGTTTGTGAAATTGTCTAGGAATATGGTTTTGTCACCTTGTTGGTTTGTTCACTTTTATTAATACATTGATGTGAAAAGGTTTTTGTCACCCTAAAACCTGGCTAAATGACATTGCTTTCAAGCTATAGTCGGTATGATGATACCACTAATTAATACCTTAATAATTGACTCTTGGAATCGGTGGTTTGGTTATATGTTAAATTTTTTAATTTGGCAATAATGGGGGTTGTGATAGCTAGCCCTGAAGGTATGACTCCGAAAGGTTGTCACTGGAAACTCATGTTTGCCGACATGAGTTTTTGTCTTGATGACTATGTGCTTGTGGGGTACAAGGTAATCCCCAAGTATATACACATATATATGTATCATAGAAGGTTGAAAGGTGCAAGGAAATCCCCGACCACTTATAGTATCTCCGATTCGTCCAACTAACACACACTAGGTCCCATCCAGGGGGTAAAAATGGACCAATATAGGCCGTGGGTGGATTTATGATGGCAACGCTACAAATCAAGTTAAAGCTTTAACATTTTATGATAATCCTAATTCCCTTACCCTTGATGATATATATATATATACAGACACACTTATGTATTTACATTTGATGGTTATGCATTGGTTTTACTTGTTTTCATACTATGGATCATGGCATTTCCTTACTCCCTTATCCCTAAGTTATATGCTAGCTCTCCAACCACTAACCTTCTTCATATTCTGTATCCCCACGCGATGTTGTATTTGGACTTACTTCTACTCCTCCTACATAGTGACTAGGATTTGGGATCATTTTGTGAGTTTACATCGAGGTGGTGAGCTTTTATTTATCGGAAGATAATATTTCATGATTTGTCTTTCTTATGTCATATACTTTTCTTCGGTATTGTTTTGGCTATTATTAGGGAAATGTATCGACACTTTGTTGGTATTTGATTTTTGTTAGAGGCTTTGTGGATACTGTGGGCTTGGGTATTATGTAGGTTTTAGATGTTGATCCTTTACAGAACCTTCTTTGATCTTTTATTACATTTGTATTATATTGGTGTTCATCTGGTGCTAGGTGTTCTTAGTTATATTAGAATAGGCTCAGGGGGTGGTCTTTGGTCTTCGGTGGACTTGGGATGCCTATCATGGCCAGGCCCTAGTTCAGGTTGTGACATTTCAGGATATGCTGATATAATAAAGATATTTATATCCACAAAGAGCCTTGTGGATGGTGAAACCATTGACGTTACCCATGGTTGTAGTTCTATCATGACTAGTGCTATGGCAGAAAAGAAAGAGGATCTGGGAGCCTTCACAATCCCTTGACCATTGGGACACAAATTTTAGAAATCCTTGTGTGACCTTGGTGAGAGAATCAATATCATGCCATGTGCAATTTACCAAAGACTTGGTTTAGGCACTCCTACTCCTACTACAATGACATTCTTGATGGCGGATTGCTCTAACAAGAAACCAATTGGAGTTTTGTATGATGTCTTGGTCAAGGTTGATTATTTTATTTTGTCGGTGGACTTTGTGGTCCTATATTGTGAAATTGACCAACAAATACACATTATCCTTGGCAACTAGGAGATAAATTATTGATATGGATCAAGGAGAAATGAAATTTTGGGTTCAAAATGATGTAGTATCTTTCAGGGTTTGTAAAATTGAAAAATAATTAATGGAACTTCAAGTGGTATTCGTCATTGATGTGGTGTAAAAAGAGATGGATGAAGTACCCCTCAAGGATACCACTTTGAGGTTAAAGAACATCATGTTGCGATGATTTATGAGGCTCGAGATAGGAGGCAACCCACTAATGCCATGAAAGTAGCCTGTGTTCTTTGAATTTTGATTAGTAGAGTAGGTTTCATTTTTGTTTGTGTTTAATCCATGAAATTATGGTACTATAAGGTGTTATGAATGAGGTTGAGAAAGGGGAAATGTGGTACATTTGATTAGAGAGATGAATCGGGGAAAATAGAGGACCAAAAATTTGCCTCAATTATCGTGATCGCGATATGCATTCTCTCACGATCGTCGTGTAACCGCAATTGCAAAACTCTGATTGCGATTTTTGTTAAACCTATTTAAAAGAAGCACCAACACCCCCTATTTTTCCCTACACTCCTTTCAAATTTTCTCTCAAATTTCAACTGATTGCGAGTGTATTTTAGGCATCAAAAAGTGTATAAACATCCTCTGTATGTCTCAATTTGGTATGTGCTTCAAATTCTCTTTATATATGTATGTGTAGTCCTTAGAACTTACGTCTTAGGAAGGGCCTAAATTTTTGATTTGCATAATAAATCTTTGTATAAATTGTGCTTGTTTGGTGTAGTTCAGTGTTTCTATTGGTGTGCACATACTTGGGGAAGTCTTGAGTACCTAAAATTGTTCAGAATGATGGAAATAAAATGTGCACACCAAGTGTTAATAAATGGCCAAATGAAGTTCTTTCTAGTTTTCCCATGTTCCAAGGGGATGATCAAACATCTAGGGACTAAGTTGCATGTGCATAATGTAAATTGTTGATTTGGAACACAAATGGGCAATGAAATTGGAAGTTTTGATCTTTGGAAATTTTGGTTTGATAATGCCTCAAGTACTGCGATCGTGTTCATAGGATCACGATCCGGGCATTTGAGGTTGTTTTTTAGCCTGGACCAAAAATCTTTCAATCCATATCTTGCCCAAAAATTGTCAAGACACCACCCCATCAACATAATTTTATTACATAACATATATTTCACATGTAAATATTGATAATTAATGCTTTTGTATTGTTATGAAGTTTCTAAATATAAAGATAAGACACTATGACAAAACTTATTTCATGGATGCTGAGTGGTAGATCTGTACTATGTTGACTTGCCCAGAACCAAGTTACTCCTAAAGTGAGGCATCTTCTTAGACAGGGTGCCCAAGAAGCTCTTAACCTTTCATGATCTCTTAATGGCCACTGGATGGAGTTGCTTTACCCTGGATCCATGTCGGGCAAATAAGAATTGGGCGAGGGAGTTCTATACAAATCTAAGCAAAAGCTATATCTTAGACCTAATGATGAGGATTTGAGGAAAGAAAGTTCACTTTGGATATGAGAAGATAAATGACATATATGGGCTATCAGATGCTGACATGAAACCATATGAAGATAAGGGTTATGAACCTAGGAGCTAGCTCGCTAATAAGATGTGTCCTAGTAGAGATGTTCCATGGTCTACCACGAAAATGGGGATCTCATTACATGGTTTCACAACTGAGTCTTGGATTTGGTTGGCTGTCATCTATAGTCGGATTTCTCCATGCACGAATATAACATATGTCCCTAATGTAAGAGCTTGGGTAATTGAATGCATTTAGGATAACATTCCTCTGAATGTTGGGCTTCTGCTAGATATGCATCATTTCAATCTCAAAGGAGACTCCTTGCTTATACTTCCATCCTTGATTATTGAGATATGCAGGAGAAATAGGGTTTAAGAGTACCCCAGAGATACTTGGATGCATCCAAAAACCCTAATTTACCCTCTTAAGATTCGGGGTGAAGACGCACTTGGTAAGAGAAAGAAGAGGAAAAATAACTTAGGTAATTGAATAAATGAGGACACGAAATCTTTTAGGCCATCCATAGAAAGGCTATTTGAGGAGATGTCTGTTTAGATGAGGACAATAAATAAGCTTCTGGCTGGGCTGCCTGCAGGTCTGGGAGAGCCTTGCATCAGCCATCACTCCTATGTTGCACAGTCTGATTATAAGAAATACCTGGAGGACTAGAAGAAGGAGAGAGCCATTATTTCTAGGCTTGAGAGGGTCTACTCATCTTTGGCACAGTCACATAAGGAGCTTAGGGTTTTTCATGAGAAGATGAAGAAAAAGGGAGAAGAAGAGAGATAAATTTTTCATGAAGATGTGGAAGTGTGTTAAGGGCCTTTGAAAGGTCCTAAAACCCAAAGACAAACTTCCTTCTCCAAGAGCTGAGAGTGTTGATGAGGTCTGAGTTGCATGGTTAGATTTAGATAATGCTGGATATGATACGGAGATCAAGGGTAATGATAGTCCTTGATGCGGTTATAGGGAGCCCCCTTTACTCTTTTTATGCTTTCTCGATTATGCATTGAGGTCACTGCAAGCTTTTAATTGGGGGTGCCCATCTCTGTATTTATTTATTTTCCCTTGTTCTATATTATTAAGATATTTGTTGGATGATTTATGTTGATTTGAATTATTTTTATTTTGTGTTGTAATTATTAGGCACCCTGATGGTGCCTACATTTCATTGTTTAGTTGTTTGTTTCATTCATAGATTTATATTTTATTTTTATCATTTTTGTGATAATGTTGGATGAGCCTTTCCCTATGATAGATTGAGGGACGAAATTCTTAAGGTAAAATCTTCATGATTGGTTTTAGAGCCATAGATACAAGGAAAGTCTAAGTACCCGTAGCATTGGAGTTTTTGGATCACTCGTACACCTATGCTAAAGTTTGAGTAGCCATATGGTTTCCTCATGAAAGCCAAAATATGATATGATGGCTTTGTTTGGTTCCATCAATAGCAAATTTGGCGTGGTGTAAATGCAAATAAAACACCCCCTTTGTCCAAAAATTTTAAAAACCAAGGAAACGGAAGTGAACAATTTAGTGACAATACTTTACCTCTTTTTGTAACTCCAAATTCCTTAGTTTGTAGTACATGGAAAATACCTCCTTTTGTCTTTAGTAGGAAATGCAATTGAACCACGTTGAAAAGCTTGCCTGTCATGTGAGGTGACAATAGTTGTTTAACTCTATTATTTTCTTGTATCATATAGGACTTGCCCTGTTAGTCTCTCAAGGATAATCATGATTATGCTTGGTTGGTGAAATGGTCTTAGGCCTTCTTTGTGAATATCAGAACCCACTTTAGCCTAAATACCCTACCTTTATATGGAATAGTATCCTTAGTCACCCATTTTAATCCTTTAAGCCTTTCTTTGGAAACAACATTGCAAGACTTAAACTATTTTAATTTTACCCCTCTTTTAAACCCTACCCTCCTTGAGCTTAAAATGTAACTTGAGGCCAAAAGCTTGAGTAGGGGGTGGTAAGTTTTAGAAGAGGTGACCATGGGCCATGGTAATGTAAGTGAATGCCTAAAAGAGAAGCAAAGAGAGTAAGTAAAAAGTGAAAAAGAATGGAATCATCAAAGAAAAGAAAACCCATAGATTACACAAAAAAATAATTGATAAGATAATGCTTTCAAAGAGATGGGTGAATCAAGGTTGTGAAAGTAGACATGTGTGATGTTGGAAACAAATCAAGTGGCGCATAGTCTAAATTTTTATTGAGTAGTATGATATAGATGTTTAAGGAGGGTCTAGTCACTTTGTTCCCAAATGATATAGTACCCTTTTCTGAGCCTACATTACAAGCTTGAAAAGCCCTTTGGGATCTCCAACTAAGTGTATTCAAAGTAGTGGCAATTAAAAATAAGGGAAAACATATGGTATGATACTTGTGTGCATTGAGAGAATCTTTATGAGGGTGAGCGCTTGTATTTTAATCCCTTGTTGTATGATAGATACTTTGGTGTGTGGGGTTTTCTTTTATGAGGAGGCATGTAGACCAATTGAAGCTGGTAAAATTGTTATCTTTCGAAAGTAAGGCAAAAGGGAATAGTTGAGTTTGTATCGATAATGAGTCATTTCTAGAGATTTAGTGATTGTTGAATGGTAATTCCTTGGTCTTTTGTGTCATTGTGATTGTGCTTCATGTTAAGGGGAGTTGTGAGAATAGCTTCACCCCATGATTGAGAGCTACTTGTTGGTGTTATTTAAGTTCAAAGTCATTGTGCTCATTTGGTCATACGAATGGGCTTAAATTTGCATAGTCTTATTAAGTAAGAAGTAGTGTTGCTTGAGGACAAGCAAAGGTTTAAGTTAGGGTAGTGATGACTGGTAAATATACCACACACTTACTTTAAAATTTGTGTACACTACTTTGATTAAATCATATAAATAAGGCAAATTTTCAATTTGAATGCACTAATTCCCATGGTTTGAAAGTTTACACATAAATTGAAGAAAACAAGGGAAGTGAGATAAAAAGGAACAAAAAGGGCAAAGTAGTTTAAAATTTGGAAAAGTTGGAATTTGGATTGACCACAGTTATCGATCGTGGTCTGAGGGCCACAATCGTGGCCAGTCAAGGCAATTGCAATAGGTTCAATTCAATTGTAGGCATCACAATTGCGATCAACTAATGGCGATCATAATGGTGTGAAACTATCTCAAGGGCATATTGGTCATTTCACACCGCTGGTTCCAATCTGTCAAAGGGAAAAAACCCTTTCACATTGGATATCTGTCAACTAGAATTCAAGTTTTGGCATTGTAAGAACCCTACAAAATTGGGAACGATTATTATAGTTGATTTTCCATGTGAGTTTAGTTGTAACTGAAATGGACTTTGAGAACACCCTTGCTTGTACTTTTAATAGAAGGGTTGAATGTAAATTTTGGTATACTTCTTCTCTCAATCTTTATGAGTAAATAAATATCCACCTTGGGGTTATGTTGGAATAGGGTGCAAATGGTAGTGGGTTTTGATTTTTAGAGTAGACTTTTCGTTAATGATGGTGGGTTTCACTAATACATGATTATTAAATTGGAATTTGTGGGTGAAAGCCCTAAATTCCTAAATTCCCATATCATCCTTGAAAGAGGGATGCAGATATTCATTTAGATCCTATATCATCCTTGAAAGAGGGATATAGGTGACAAGTATTTGTGAACAATAATTAGATGTTAGCTTATTCCTTTTCATAGTCTTAGAAATAAGGATGGATTATGAATTCGCTATGACTTAGGCATATTTCTAGAAATAGGGATGTGCCCAATTGAGGTTATGAGTTGATTTTTTTACCACACCCATGTAGTATTCAAAAGAATCCATGCGTGGTATTTTGGTGTTTGGTTGAAAAACTAACATCAAAACCCCTAACCTATCGTACCCATATATTCATTAACTAGAGTTTGCTTTTGATTCTAATTTATCCATGCACTATTTATCCATAGGAAGACATAATCCCAAAACTATTCTCTAATTGGAATCTTATCTACAATTGTTGCGCTAAATTGGCAGTTCAAGTAGTTTTTGTTCAAAAACCTTTCAAACCATACCCCCTAATTTTATTTATGTTTTACTTTAAGTTTACATTGCGGGTAAATAATTAGTAACCTTCAACACGTATAAAATTCGAATACTAGTTACACTCCTTGTGGATTCGACCCCAACTCAAGTTGGGTTATTATATTTGAAAATAATTGTCCTATACTAAAATAATGGAATAGGTGAGCGTGATCACTTTATAGTTTGAGAAATTGGATGAGACAAGAGTTTGATCACTTAGGGAAGGGCTCCATTGCTGTGGCAGAGTATGAGGCATATTTTCATGCCTTGTCTAGGTATTCTAATGCCAGCATTGCTATCAAATCTGAGAAGATTTGGAAGTTCATGAAGGGGTTGGATGTTTTATTTTTCAATTAGCTATGACTCAGATGGTAGTAGAAAGAGCATCATTTCATAGTATCATAGATCATGCTAAGAGGACTAAGGCTATTCTTCAAGTATCTTAGGAAGGCACCAAGAAATCTTAGCATTAGGTTGAGTTTATAGGACACACATTTTAAGGTACAGATCCTAAAAGGTTTCGTAGGTATCATGGTAGCCCCGTGCTTGTATCCTTACACAGTTTAGGTAGTGGGTCATCTGGTTCAGTAATTTTGGTGGTCATTATGGCCAAGTTGTATTTCCTCCTATTAAGGAGGATCATTGGGCTCGTTTTGTGAGTGATGAGATTGGCCATTTGGCCAAAGAGTGCCCCTGCGTTGTGTTTAGAGCTACTCTCATTTTAGCTATGAGAGGTAGAGGTTTTACGAAAAATATGTAAGGTAGATACAGTAGTGCCCGTAGTGGTCGTTGTAGGGATGATCAAGTAGTTGGTGTTTGTAGAAAGTTCTATGTTATACCTGCCAGACTAGAGGTAGAGGCTTTTGATGTTGTTATTACAAGTATCTTTCTCATTTATTTTAGATCTGTATTTGAGTTATTTGATCTAGGATCGACCTTCTCGTCTTTGTCTGTGTATTTTACTTCAGGTTTTGATTCTATTAGTTAGCCTCTTGCCATGCCTATTCGTGTATCTATCCTGTAAAAGATCTTTAGTGGTGGATCGGGTGTACTGATCTTGTGTTGTGAATTTTGTTGGGCATGAGACTTAGTTAGATCTGCTTGTCTTGGACATGGTTTACTTCGATGTTATTCTTGGTAATGATTGGTTGTCTCCTTACCATGCTGTCCTAGATTGTTATCCTAAGACCATGAGTTTAGCTTCCCCGAGTGTGTCAAGGATAGCTTAGAAGGGTGCACTTCATTTGGGTCCCAGGAAAGTTATATCTTATATTTAGGCTCAATTCTTGATTGAGAGAAAATATTTGTCTTATTTGGCTTATATTTGTAACACTAGTGTTACATCACCTCCCTCTTTAGATTTTGTTCATATTGTCTATGAGTACATGGATGTTTTTTTTTACAGACTTGCCTAGTATGCCTCCGAACTGTAATATTGACTTTTCCATTAATGTTGAGCCAACACTAAGCCTATTTCTATTTCTCCTAATAGGATGGACCAAGTTGAGTTAAAAAAATTAAAGGTCAATTATAGGAGTTGTTATATAAGTGATTTATCTGACCTAACGTATCACCTTGAGGTCCACCTATCTTGTTTGTGAAGAAAAAGGATGGGTCTATACATATGTGTATTAATAATCGTCATTAAACATGGTGACCGTTAAGAATAAGTATCCTTTTCCTCATACATGATTTGTTTGATCAACTTTAGGGTGCTTTGGTGTTTTACATGATTTATTTGAGATTCGGGTGTCACCAATTGAGTATTAGAGCTTCAAATATTCCTAAGACAACTTTTCAGACAAAATAAAGTCATTTTTAGTTCTTGATCATGTCCTTTGGGTTGAGCAATGCCCCATTTGTGTTCATGAAGTTGATGAACTAGGTATTTCAATCGTATCTACACTTCTTTATTATTGTATTTATAAATGATATCTTAGTTTACTCCAAGAGTGAGGCCAATCTTGAAGCTTTTGCAGGTATGCTTTAGAGACTGAGGGATGGGAAGTTGTATGCTAAGTTCTCCAAGTATGCGTTTTGGTTGGAGTTGTCTCTTTCTTAGGTTACGTGGCGACTAAGGATGGTATTATGGAAATTCGAACAAGATTACGGTGATTCGTGATTGTGCTAGGCCTACTTTGCCTACTAAGATTTTAAGTTTTATTGGCTTGGCAGGTTATTATCAGCATTTCATTCATTGACCAAGTTGCCTCAAAAAAAGATTTTCTTTTAGTGGTCTGATGATTTTGATGTGAGCTTTCAAAAGCTTAAGAAGTTGTTGACATCAACTCCTATCTTGACCTTGCCCAAGAAGGCATGGGTTGTATCATCTTTTATGATGCTTCAGATGTTAGGTTAGGTATGATGTTTATGCAGGAAGGTAAGGAGATTGCATTTGTTTCTCATCAGTTAAATCCCCATAAGAGGAATTATCGTACCCCTAATTTGGAGCTATGCGCGATTGTATTTTCTTTGAAGTTATGGAGGCACTATTTGTATGGAATCCACTATGTGATTTTCTAGAATCATCATAGCCTTCAGTATTTATTTACCTAACGAGATACTAATATAAGACAATGTTATTGCCTTGAGTTTCTTAAGGATTATGACTTGACTATTCTTTATCATCTGGGCAAGGCTAATATGGTCGCGGATTCCTTGAGTTGGAAGTCGACTAGCATGTGTATCTTGGCACATCTTTTTACCAAGGAAAGTCTTTTAGACATAATGGTTCAATCATTGTCTAACCAGATGGTTAGGCTTGATATTTTGACACTGGATGTATTTTGGCATTCATGAAGGCTAGGTCTTCTTAGATGGACCAGATTCGGGATCATTAATATGTTGATGTTAGATTGAGATAAATCAAGATAAGGTGTTTGGTAGTGAGGCTAAGGAAGCCTTACTTGATTCAAGTTACATTTTGTGGAATGGAGATCGAGTTTGTATGTTGAGAGTGGGTGATTGGATTAGATTGATTTTGGAGGAGGCTCATTGTCCTAGGTATTATATCCATTCGGTAGTGACTAAGATGTATCATAATTTGAGACAAAATTACTAGTGGGGTGGTATGATGAAGGATGTATCAGACTTTGTAGCTTATTGACTATGATTCTAGCAGGTGAAGGGTGAGCATTTGAGACCAGGTGGTTTGCTTTAAAGGTTACCCATTCCTACGTGGAAATAAGAACGGATCACTGTGGACTTTGTGATTGGGTTTCCTTGTGCTTTTTATGTTTTTGATAGTGTTTGGGTCATCGTGGACCGATTGAAAAAATATAATCATTCCATTACAATACATGATTTTAGTTCTGAGAGGTTGGCATATATCTTTATTCGTGAGATAGTGCATATTCTTGGTGTGCCAGTGTCTATTATCTCAAATCAAGATTCAGTGTTCACATCTCACTTTTGGAAGATTTTTTAGGAGGATTGGGTACCCTGGTTAATCTTAGTACAATCATTCACCCCAGAACTTTGGTCAGTTAGAGTGGACTATTTAGGTTTTGGAGCATATGCTCCTTGATTACGTCATGGACCTTGGTTGTCAGTGGAAGCAACATCTAGCTTTGGAGGAGTTTTCATATAATAATAACTACCATTGAAGTATTGATATGGCTCATTTTGAAGCTTTGTATGGTAGGCTTTGTCTCTCTCTAGTTAGTTGGTTTGAGGTTTTTGAGATTCAAACTCTCGGTATGGACTTGTTTCGTGAGTCTTTAGATAGAGTTTTGATTATTCAGAATAGACTGCGAGTGGCTAATAGTAGGCAGAGGTTCTATGCAAACTGTAGACTTCGTGCCTTGAGTTTTTTTGTTGGTGATCATGTTTTCCTTCGAGATTTGCCCATGAAGGATATAATGAGGTTTGGGAAGAGGGGCAAGCTTAACTCTAAGATAATGACCCAGTTAAGATCCTTCAAGCCATTAGAGATGTGGCTTATGAGGTTACTTTACCTCTAGATTTGTTAGTTGTTTATCCTTTTATCATATTCTATGCTTCAACGGTGTATTCCAGATGAGTCTCATATCATTCGTTGAGATTCGATTTAGTTAGATGACAGGTTGTCTTTTGTTGAGCAATATGTCCCCATCTTGGCTAGGGATGTTAGATGGTTACATTCTAGAGATATTCCAGTGGTTAAGGTCTAGTGGTGTAACGCCCCGAGTCTGTATCCCAGATACTACATGATACTTGTAATCCCGAGGGATCACAAGCTAACCTATGAATGGTACCAGCTGGAATAACTGAATAATAATACTATAATTTTGCAGAAATTAGGTGAAAACTTTCCATAAGGTTCAAACTAAAAGTAAATACTAAATACTGATACATCTATCTGAAATAATCTAGTATGATAAGTCTCTACTGTCTACATAAGGGATTTACGGGACAAGCCCCCAACTAACCCCAACTATTGAAAAATGATAAACTGAGATACTGAAGTAATAATCACGTCCTTAAACTATAAGGACTCACCACTATTCTGCAGCTGATGGATCGAGATGCTAAGTATGATCAGGAGCCCGTGCATCTGAACCTATGATATAAGACATCATAGCACAAAAGAAAGGTATGCATCAGTATTTTGAATGTACTGGTATGCTAAGTGAGGTAGGCTGATGTGCATGGGTACATATGCATAAATAATAACTGACTGAATAACATAAACATATCTGCATGAGAGTACATGCATGGATACATAAACTTTAATTGAGGTCATGATATCACTGTATACTGAGTTTTGAAATACTGACTTACCGATATCTGAGTTTACTAATACTGTGTCACTATTAACTGAGTGATTATGTCTGACAGTCCTAATTCTATGGAACTATTCTGAGTTTCTCACTGAACTAAGTTATTGTGTCTGACAGTCCTAATTTATGTAGAACTAAATTGAGTTACTGAAACTAAGACTGTGGAAGGTAATTATCTAACCGACATGCCCCTCTCTGAATGGATTGGGGTGTAACCTGTAACCCCAGTTGGAAGGTGTCAGTACTGTGACATGGGTAAAGATAAGCAGAGTCTCCATTATCTAGCAGGTGCTCTGAATAAGAACGGTGGTACCCTCAACTGGCAGGTTAAAACACCTCATCAACCCTCAACTGGAAGGTTGATGTCTCAACCTATACTGGATACGTAGTTCTGGAACTCAAGGACTGCTTCTAAGTATCACACCCTCTTCTGGCAGGTGATTCCCCATCCTTGGGTTCACTCAGTGCTGAATCTTTCTCCAAACTGAATAGACACTGGACTGATTTCTAAACGGTTCTAGGCTGGACTGAACTATGACTGATCATGTTAACTAATTGGAATGAACTGAATTCACTAGATTCTGAACTGATTACGAACTAATTTCTAAACTGATTATTGAACCACTTATTGCGATATGACTGATACTATTCTGTAACTGACACTGTCTCTAGATATACAACTAAATTGTCAGGTATTAAATACCCCCAGGACTCGATACCATGAAAAGTAAATCACTGTATGAATTTAGTAGCATAATAGTACTAGCTTGATAATAATACATTCACTTAGACATTTTTGTCAAACACTTGTTATACACGAGCTTGTGCATGATTGAATTCACACAATAACATGTTATGCTTGGACTAGTCTAATCACATAAGCATTTTGACAAACACTTGGGGAGCATGGGTATTTCACATATCAATAAACATGTAGTAATATCATGGATTCTACATTCAACTTGTAATTCAAGAGTTTGACATGTAGTTCACTATTAACTAATTTGCGTGAAACTTGGGAAAAATCATGGAATTAGATCACCATTAACATCATAATCATTAATACATTCAAGATCTAACATTAAATCCATGAAATCAATTGACTTGTATTTAAAAAGAGTTTCTTAAACTCTAAGGGTGGAAGAAAACCCTTGGATGAACACTTCACATACCTTGGTATTCTAATTAGCAAAGAATGATTGAGTATTTTTGAAGGCTGAATCTTGAATTGGAGATCCTAGGGTTTGCTTCTTGAGAAATTTTGAGAAAGACAAATGGATTTTTCCTCTAAAGGGGCTTAATTTCGTGTTTTGGGGGCTGACATATGGAGGAAAAAGACCCAATTATCCCTGAGGATGCGGCTAATTTAATGACTGAAAACTGATTTAGTGACGTGCAGACCGACCCACTGCATCATTGGCATCGATGTGATGGCCAATGCGCCGTATCAAGTCCACGCCAATTCACTAAAATTTGCACTGGGAGATGGAGGATAGTAGTAATTGACGTGATGGGTGATGGGGCATGTCGAGATTGCGTCGATCCACTGGCTTGAGCTTTTAAAGGCGTTTCAAACGAGGTCCAAAAAATTCAAAACTTTTCTGGAAACACCCACTGACATTCCTGATCATGGTGAAACCTAAAAATCATTACTTTAAGGTCACACGGGTCATGAAAAAGATTCACAAACCGACGAAGGCTAAAATAACACTAAGTTTGAATACTTAGCTAAAATTTTCTAAGTCTTGGACCCCCTTAACAAGCTTTAAAGGACCTATTAAGCTTAGGATTTTGTGGGACTTACAATATCTCCCCTTGGGAACATTTATCCTTAAATGAGGCTAGCTGAGAATATTAATAGAATAGATTTAGATATAGGACATTCACAACTGTAGCATGATTTCACACTGAAACTACAGATATGCTAAAATTTCATACTGAACATGCATATCTGATGCATGAGTACATAGCTGAACATGATTCATGAATGCATGACTTAGCTTGATGATATGATGAATTTCTCATGCTGAACATGCATATATGATGCATGAATTCACACTTGAATATGCAATGGTAACTGGTACCAAGTCTAAAAAGGAAAATCTGAGCATGGAACTGAGTATGTTCAAGGAAAAATTGTTACCATGGGCTGAGTTTGAGTTTGTGGAGAAGAGGTGAGGATACTTTGTCCGCATATCTTCTTATGCTTCCTAAGTAGCTCCCTTAATGGACTGGTTCCACCAAAGAACTTTAACTAGAGAGACCACTTTGTTCCTCAGTCTGCGAATCTAATAATCAAGGATTTTGACTGGAATCTCCTCATAAGTGAGGATGTTTTGAATTTCTATACTCTCAATAGGGACTACAACTTCTGGGTCACCTATGCATTTCCTTAGCAATGAGACATGGAGCACTGGATAGACTGAAGCTAAATCTAAAGGCAACTCAAACTCGTAAGCTACCTTTCTAAAATGGCTAAGAATTTGGTAAGGATCAACATATCGGGGATTGAGTTTCCCCTTCTAGCCAAACCGCTTCACTCCTTTCATAGGAGAGATCTTCAAATACACATAGTCATAAATCTTAAACTCGACATCTTTTTTGGATACATCTACGTATGATTTCTGTTTTCTTTGAGCTATCTTAAGCCATTCCCTAATCAGCTGAACCTTCTCTAAGTTGTTAAACACAGAGTCTAGCCCTACCACTATGGCCTCTCCCACTTCAATGCAACCAATGGGAGACCTACATCTCCTCCCATAGAGCACCTCAAATGGAGCTATCTGAATGCTGGAATGATAGTTGTTGTTATATGTGGACTGAATCAAAGGAAAGTGGTCGTCCTAACTACCTTTAAAGTCTATCGCACATGCTCGCAGCATATCCTCTAAAGTCTGATTGGTCCTTTCTGCTTAACCATCTATCTGAGGGTGAAAGGTTGTATTAAGGTGAACTTGGGTACCAAGCACTTTGTGAAATGCATTCCAGAAATAAGAGGTGAACTGTTTACCTCTATCTGAGATAATAGATAATGAAACTCCGTGCAATCTAACCAACTCTCTAACATAGAGTTTGGCATAGTCCTCGGCTAAAAAAGAGGTATGGACTGGTAGGAAATAAGCTGATTTAGTCATCCATTCTACAATGACCCAGACTGAATTACGCTGACGACGATTACGAGGCAAACCCATCACAAAATCCATGTTCACCTTCTCCCACTTCCAAGTGGGAATACTGAACTCCTGCATAGACCCACTGCACTTTTGATGCTCGATCTTAACCAGCTGACATGTTGAGCACTTGGCTATAAACTCTCCAATGTCTCTCTTCATCCCACTCTACCAATAGATCTCCCGCAAATCATCGTACATCTTAGTGGCCCCTGGATGAATAGAGTAATGCGCACCATACATTTATGCAAGAATTCACTATCTTAGGTCATCTACACCTGGCACACATAGAGAACCCTGAAAACACAGAACACCATCTCCCCCTTAGGAGAAAACCTTTACCTTCTAATCTCTAACTGATTCTTTTAACTTAGTTAGACTGGGATCTCTATCCTGCCTTTCCTTCACCTCAGAAACTAGAGATAATTTTGAACTGCTCTACACCCATACACTACCTTTTACTAAATCGACTAAGCAAATACCTAGTCGGGTAAGCTGATGAAATTCTTGAGCTAAATTCTTTCTACCATCCTCCATATGAGCAATACTACTCATAGACATTCTACAAAAAGCATCAACCACTATATTGGCCATGCCCGAATGATACAGAACACTCATGTCGTAGTCTTTCAACAATGCCAACCACCTTCTCTAATGGGGGTTTAGGTCTTTTCATGAGAATAGATACTGCAGGCTCTTATGGTCAATGAACACATCAATGTACACTTAAAAGAAATAGTGCCCAAATCTTTAAGGTAAATACTACTGCTGCTAACTCAAGGTCATAAGTTGATAGTTCTTTTAATGGGGCTTAAGCTATCTAGAGGAATAAGATATAACCTTACCTCTCTGCATGAGGACACCACCCAAACCTACTCTAGATGCTTCACAATACACAATAAAGCTATCTAAACCATTTGGCAAGGTAAGAACTAGGGATAAGGTGAGTCAGTTCTTCAACTCCTGAAAACTCTTCTCACAAGAATCTGACCACTGAAATTTAACATTCTTGTAAGTCAATCTGGACATAGGGGATGCAATTAATGAAAATCCATCAACAAACCATCGGTAATATCCAGCTAAACCCAAGAAACTCTAGATATTTGATGAAGAGATGGGTCTGGGCCAATTTCTCAATACTTTAGTCTTTTGGGGATCAACTCTCATGCTGTCACTGGAAATGATATGGCTGAGGAAGGCTACTGATCATAGCCAAAATTCACACTTACTGAATTTGGAAAATAGATAATGGTTTGTGAGAGTCTGTAATACTATTTTGAGATGGTCTGCATGATCATGCTCACTGCAGGAGTAGACAAGGATGTCATCTATGAAGACTATGATGAACTTTTCCAAGTACTACTTGAACACACGGTTCATCAAGTTCATGAAAGCTATTGGAGCATTAGTAAGACGAAATGACATGACTAAGAATTCTAAGTGACCACACCTAGTTTTGAAAGCTATTTTCAGAGTGTCATATTCCCTGACTCTGAGCTGATGATAGCTTGATCTGAGGTCTATCTTAGAGAAGTAACTGGCACCCTGAAGTTGGTCAAAGAAGTCATCAATTTTGGGAAGTGGATACTTGTTCTTGACCATGACCTTATTCAACTGACGTTAGTCTATACACATTCTGAGAGAACCATCTTTTTTATGCATGAATAGAATAGGTGCACCACATGGGGATACACTGGGTCTGATGAATCCCTTATCTAGGAGATCTTTCAACTGTTCTTTTAATTCTTTGAGTTATACTGGAGCTATTCTCTATAGTGGAATAGATATAAGTTGAGTGTCTGAAAGAAGGTCTATTCCAAAGTTGATTTTCCTTTTAGGAGGAACTCTGGGAAGAACTTTGGGAAACATGTCTGGGAACTCATATGCTACTGACACTGACTCAAGAGTAGAGGTTTCTTATCTAGATTCTTGGACTCGAATGAGATGGTAGACACATCCCTTAGATATCATTTTCCTTTCCCTAAGGTAGGAAACAAGTTGACCCCTAAGTGCTGAGGTATTACCCCTCTACTCTAGTATGGGCTTATTTGGAAACTGAAACTAGATAATTCTTTTCTATGGTTGACTGAGGCATAGATACAATGAATCCAATCCATTCCAAGAATGACATCAAAATAGTTCATCTCTAATTCGACTAAGTTTGCTGAAGTGACTTTCTGATATACCATAACTGGACAATTCCTGTATACTCACCGGGCTATGATGGATTTACACACTGCGTAGAGAATGAGAAAGGCTCTACTAGGATATTGAGACTAACTCTGAAGTTGACATCTATATATGGAGTTACAAAGGATAAAAAATCTCTTGGATCTAGCAAAGCATAAATATATAAATGATAAACTTGTAATATACCAGTGACCATATTAGGAGAACTTTCCTAATCCTGTCAGGACTAAAGGGCATAAGGTTTATTTGGGTGTTTCCCACTGGTACCATTGGAAGTGGCACCCTACTGATTAGGGTGACCAGGACTAAATTGACGGATGGTTATGCTGATCTTGGGAACCTGACTGGGGATAATCTCTGACTCTATGACCTTGTGTGCCATACCCAAAACACACATCACTGCCAGCCCTGCAGATACCCTGGTGGTTTCTACCATATTTTTGGCAAAGGGGATTAGTTTGGGAACTGCTGACACTACCCTGAAGCTTAGGTCTTGGCGCCCTATCTCTGTTGCTATGTCTAGATTTTAGCCCTAGAGCACTGGCTGATGATGGAGCTGGAATTGAGGATTTTGGGTTGAAATTGCTTGTTCTCTCTCTTGTTCTCCTTCTCCTTCTTTCTATTCTTAGCCTCTTCTATCTGCTAAGCATGGACCATAAGTCTGGATATATCCATCTCCTTAATCAATAGTGTGGTCCTACACTCCTTGATCATATTATTAGACATGCTAAACACAAACTTACTTATCTTATATCTACTATCTGCTACCACATGAGGAGCGTATCTAGCTATTTAAGTAAACTTAAGAGAATACTCTTTTACTATCATATTACCCTACTTCAGGTTAATAAATTCTAAAACCTTTAATTCCCTTAACACCAACAGGAAGAACCTATCTAGAAAAGCAGTGGCAAATTCCTCCCACTCTATGGGCCCTAAATCTACAGTCCTTTTTTCTTTCCACTATTTAAACAATGAGTAAGACACATCCTGCAACTAATATACAGATAACTCAGCACTCTCACTAGCTATCACCCCCATAACATTTGTAACCTTCGGCACTTGATCAAGAAACTCCTATGGGTCCTCATCTTGCTTTGACTCGATAAAAGATGGAGGGTTCATTTGAGTGAAGTCCTAAATCCTGGCTGCAGCAGTATTGGCTACTTGTTGGCTGGAACGACAGTTGGGCATTCATTCTAGGTTGCCATAGAATAAGATAGGGTGGTAAAAGCTGCTCTAAATTCAGCGTGGTAGATATGTTCATCCAGGGGATATACCTGAATGGGCTGTGATGCTGATTGATTTTCAGTTCTCTTTTCGTTATTCTTTTTGGAAGGTATATTCTGTAAATAAAAAAGAGAGAATGGATTATACTGAGAGTTTAACTTGAGGTCATACTCACTTGCACGACATGAATACTAAAAGAAGGGAAATTTTAAGACCCTACAAAGTTCCCTCGTAGTCTGAGCCTTAGAGCATGTCAAGTGAAGTATAATTTTGGCTCTAAAAGATTGATAAGTGACTTACCAAGTGATTGGTATTTAAAACATATAGAATTTTCTTAAATTTGAATTTTTTCCATGTAAAGAATTGAATTAGCTTTCCAACGATACCAATTTTGCCCAAATCCAGTATCGGGGTGAGAAATTATGGCCGTTTTACTGAGAGTTGTCAGAACCACCCAGGTGCGACGGATGATTCGCTGGACCGTCGAGTTTATGATGGCCCATCGCAACCAAGGCAGTAACTTTTTTTTATGGACTAAGTGTGACGGCTAAGACGACAGACCATCGGGTTTACGATGGACCTTCGCATCGAGGTAGTGTGTCCTATTCCTGGCCATCGTACGACGGATGACCCAACAGACCGTTGAACTTGCGATGGACTATTGCACCAACCTTTGCAGCCCCCGTTCAGTATTTCTAAGTCCTTTTTAAAAGGGGCTTTTGGGTCTTTTCCCTTTTAACCCTTAGATATATATTCCAAACAAACTTGATATCCTAATGATCTCCCAAAACATCCAAAGGCTAAGGTTTCTCCCTAAAGAGAAAATCTAAAACACTTCTCCAAGAAATCCAAGGACTCACCATAGATTCAACAAATTGAGTTGAGATTTGAGTTCCCCAAGTTCAAGGGTTGCAAGAACACTCTCTCAAGAGTAAGAAGAAGAGTTTAGAGCAAGCTTGTTCATCCAATTTAATAATCTAAGGTATGTGGGGTTTTGAACAAGGGTAATCCTTTTACCCTTGTGCCTAAAGGCTTATTTAAACTAAAATTTTCTGCAATTTATGAAATTTTACATTAAATTGAATTGGGTTTTTTCACCCATTATGATCGATTACAATATTTTGATGCTTCCTATCAATTAAGAATCTAATGGAATAATTTTCACGTGTTTTCTTGAGAAATTACAGATGGTTCTATACCCCATTGTTTTAATCATTAAGAAATTAATAATTGAAATGTTTGAAATGTTGAAGTATATGAGTATGCTGAGATTTTGAGATAAATTGCTGAAATTTCCAGATTTCAACATGAGTTATGAATGTATATGCTATCTATTATGCTTTGATGAGTTATAACATGAGATTGAATTATGGGTTATTAAGCCCATGATTTGAGTATTCTGAGATTATTGAGAAATATTTTCACCTGATGGTCATTGAGTTTTGAAATCTACTCTACTATATAAGATTATAGATTTGATTATTGGGTTCGCATTAAACCAGGAGATTATTCTAATAGTGGATTTTTATGAGATGAGCACAGATAATCTAAAGGGAGTAGTATTTAGCACCAAGAGGGTAAGTTACTATGGTTTCTTATCCCAAAACTATGTGCCACCATAGGTTGGGTCTGAGGCTGAGTTTATGATTATTATTGGGCCTATGGCCGAGTTGATATTAGTCCTAAGGACGAGTTTGTTTAGTGATCACTGGACCTAGATTATACTCCTTGGAAAGAGTATGACGCCTCTCCCCAACGTGAGGTCTCTTCCTTTGGAGGACATAATGTTGGACTCTATGTATCTCTCATGGTTTATATCAGTTATAAGAAACTCCCTAAACTAAACTATTTTCCATTGAGATAAGATATTTTTCTTTAAAACTAAAATACTTTCCCTTGATATGAGTATTTTTCCCTAAATCTTGAAATGAGATATTTTTCTAACGTGAATGAAATGCCTTCAAGTATGTTCCAAGGTTTTATGATTTCAAATTCCAAGTACTTGAGTTTAAAAGAGTTATGAGTTCTTGAGCATTAATGAAATTTTACTCTCCATGAGACTTATGCATAAGTTGGATGTATTGCTTAAATTTTCCTTTAGCCTTGAGTAATGAGAATAAGAGAAGAGTACAAATTTCAAAGCAAAAAGTATAATGACTCATGAGATTGTGGTACATGTTCCATTTTACTTGACTCATAAGCTTTGCATTTTATACTTATTAAAGCCACGTTAGTCATTACTTATTACATGCATGATTTGATTAAAGAAGTATTGATGTTGTTTTATATAAATGCATGCACCCCCATATACTCAGTACATTCCCAAGTGCTGATCCATATATAAGTCTATGTGCTACATTATCTTATAATGTAGGTCCAGGTGCTCAATCCCAACCTCGTTAGTGATTTTTAGGTACCTCTATCTAAATTCTTACAATTGTGAGTCCTCATGGTTCGAGGACCTATATTCAGATATCTCCATATTTTGAGAAACTATATTGCTATTTCTAGTTCATTTTGAGTCAGTTGGGGACCTGTCCCAATGGCTCTTTAGTTCATGAATTAGTAGAGGTTGTGTCAAACTAGTTATTCGATTATTGTTGTGTTAAGGTTTGCAGTATCATGGTCGTTTGGACCGAGCATCTTCTCTATATTTCGTTTTATATAATATGACTATGCTAGTATTTGAATTATTTCATCTTAATATCAGTGTTATTATTAGAAATAGGCTCAAAGGGTTAGCTTGGGGCTAGTTGTAGCCTTAAGCACCATGTGACATCCCAAAAGGTTACTTTGAGTCATTATAAACTTGGTATTAGAGCCTAAGGTTTTAAGGAGTCCTAGGGAGTCTGACAAGCCGCGTTAAGTTAAGTCTTAATTATCAGTGTGTAGCAAGCCACATCCATGAGCAAGTGGCTATGAGACGTTTTAGGAAAAAGTTGTTTCTTTATTTTGGATTCTATCATGCCTACAGTTCTCCCCCTCACCTAATAATTCGTGCTTTTCTATTTCAGAAAATGCCTCTCTAAAGAGCGAATGCCCACAAGAACAATGATGAGTAACTTCTACCTGTTGATTCTTTCAATGAGATAGTATCTTATGCTGAGTTTGAAGTGGCCTTTTAGCCATTAGCCTAAGTAGTCACCGTCAATGTTCGAGCTAATAACTCGGCTGCAGCTACTAATCAGTAAGGAGGTGATGTAGCTACGAGTAGGATTCGTAATTTTATGCGGATGAATCCGCTAGATTTTTATTGGTCTAAGGCTAATGAGGACCCACAGTTGTACCTTAAGAAGGTGAGAAAGATCATGCAGGTGATGTATATTTCTGAGAAAGAAAGCGTTGAGTTGGTATCCTACAGGATGAGTGACTTTGCTTATGACTGGGTTGTATTATGAAGGAAGGGTAGAGGTGAGAATTCCTCTCCTATTACTTGGCAGGTGTTCCAAGATGCATTCTTGGAAAGTTCTTTCCACTTGAGATGAGGGAGGCAAAAATTAAGGAGTTTATAAACTTGACACAGGGATCTATGACTATTAAAGAGTAATTCTTGAAGTTCAATCAGTTGGTCAAGTATGCTCTTGATTTGATTTCTGACACCCAGGCTAGTATGAGTAAGTTCGTGACCAGTGTTTCTGGGTTGGTACTGAAGGCGTGTAGAACTGCAATGCTAAATAGAGATATGGATCTGGCTAGGTTGATGATGCATGCCCAGCAGATAGAGGAGGATAAAATTAGAGAGAGAGATAGAGTGAGGGGTAACAAGAGAGCTAGATCTGAGCAATATGAGTTTAGCTAGCCTAGGTTCCATGGAGGGAACCACCCTTAATTTCTGAGATGTTCATCTATGCTAGTGCCTTCATTAGCTAGTACTCTCAAGGCTAGAAGCAGGCAGGAGCAAGGGGCAGCTCTTTTATGTCTAAGTCGTAGAACAGTGTTGGTAACAGGCCCCGTTATCCTCTTTGTGCTAAGTATGTTAGGGATCATTTCGGTGAGTGTTTTGTAAATTTGAAGTGCTACTTTGGTTGTGGTAAGAAGGGACACAGACTTAGAGATTGTCCTTATGCTAGAAAGGGGAACAAAGATGCCCGACCTCAAGAACAGGATACTACTGCACTAGCTCCTATACCCCATCCCGCCCCTACTATGGGCGCTTCATCTAGCACTACTGGCGGTCAGTGCCAGAATAAATTCTGTGCCTTACCATCCTATCAGGAGAAGAAGGACTCTCCCGATGTTGTTATTGGTATGCTCCACGTCTTTTACTTTTATGTTTATGTGTTGTTGGACCCCGGGTTAAGTCTCTCTTATGTGACCCCAATTATGGCCGCAAATTTTCAAATGAGTCCCAAAAGATTCCTAAGCCTTTCCTAGTCTCTACACCCATCGGGACGTCAGTTGTTGCTAAACAAGTCTATAGATATTGTCCTATTACTGTTCTTCCTAGATTCATACTTACAAATTTGATAGAGTTAGACATGATGGATTTTGACCTTATTCTGGGTATGGATTGGCTTTATTCTTGTTATGCGTCTATAGACTATCGTACCCATATGGTCAAGTTTTAGTTTCCTGATGAACTAGTTTTTGAGTGGTCCGGGAGTTCGGTATCCCCTAAGAGTCATTTTACCTCCTATCTTAAAGCTAGAAAGCTAATATCCAAGGGTTGCATCTATCACCTAGTTAAAGCCAAAGACACTAAGTCTGAGGCTCCAACTATTCAGTCAGTTGAAATTGTTAATAAGTTTCCAAATGTTTTTCCAGAAGATCTCCTAGGGGTACCTTTCGATAGAGAGATAGAATTTGGGATTGACCTTCTTCCCGATACTCAGCCTATTTCTATTTTGCGATACCGTATGGAACCTACAGAGCTTAAGGAGTTGAAAGAGAAATACAAAGATCTTTTAGACAAAGATTTCATTAGGCCCAGCATATCTCCTTGGGGCACACCTGTCTTATTTGCGTAAAATAAAGATAGTTCTTTGCGTATGTGCACTGACTATCATCAGCTTAACAAGGTCACCGTCAAGAACAAGTATCCTCTTATGAGAATGAATGACCTATTTGATCAGTTTTAAGGTGCAAGATAGACCTTAGATCCGGCTATCATCAACTTAAAGTGAGGGAATATGATATTCCAAAGACATCTTTCCGAACCCGCTATGGTCACTTTGAGTTTCTAGTCATGTCTTTTGGGATAACCAATACTCCATCAGCCTTTATGGATCTCATGAACCGTGTATTCAAGAAATATCTAGATATGTTTGTCATAGTGTTCATAGATGACATCCTTGTGCACTCTCATAATGATAATGATATGCGAACTACCTTAGAATTGTCTTGTAAACTCTTAGAGATCACCAGTTGTTTTCCAACTTTAGTAAGTGTGAATTTCGACTAAGGTCTGTAGCCTTTCTGGGCCATGTTGTTTTAGCCGAAGGTATTAAAGTTGACCCCTAAAAGATAAAAGCTGTAAAAAATTAGCCTAAACCTATCTCTTCATCTGATATTAGAAGTTTCTTGGGTCTGGTGGGATACTACTGCCATTTTGTTGAGGGTTTCTTTTCTATTGCGTCTTCCATGACTCGATTGACCCAAAAAAAAGTTAACTTCCCAGTGGTCAGATTCTTGTGAGAAGAGTTTTTAGGAGTTGAAAACTCGACTTACTTCAGCCCCTGTGTTGACTTTGCCTGATTGTACAGATGGTTTTATGATGTATTATGATGCCTCTAAAATTGTTCTAGGTTGTGTGTTGATTCAAAGAGGTAAGGTTATAGCCTATGCCTTTAGGCAGTTAAAGCCGCATGAAAAGAATAACCCAACCCATGATCTTGAGTTAGCTGATGTGGTCTTTGCCTTGAAAATCTGGGGACACTATCTTTATGGTGTCCATGTTGATGTGTTTACTGATCATAAGAGCCTGCAGTATATGTTTACTTAAAGGAGTTGAATCTTTGGTAGAGGAGGTAATTGGAGTTGTTGAAAGACTATGATATATGTGTTGTATCATTCGGGCAAGGCCAACATAGTGGCGAATGCCCTTAGTAGGTTGTCTATGGGAAGTGTTGCTCATGTAAAGGAAGGTATGAAAAAGTTATCTCGTGATATGCATTTTTAGCTAGATTGGGTGTTAAGTTGCTTGATTCAGCTGAGGGAAGTACTTTGGTGAAGTGTGGTTCTGAATTCTCTTTAGTTTTGGAAGTAAAGGAGAAACAAGATAAGGATCCAAGTTTCGTCAGACTGAAGTAGGAAGTTAAGGACCAAACGGTAGAGGTTTTCTCCCAAGAAAGAAATGGAGTGTTGAGAGTGCAAGGCAGATTATGTGTTCCATGTGTTGATTATCTGAGGAAGAGGATTATGGCTGAAGCACATGGAACGCGGTATTTTATTCATCTCGACACCACCAAGATGTACCATGACTTACGAGAAATCTATTGGTGGAATGGTATGAAAAAGGATATAGTCGAGTTCATAGCAAAGTATGCAACGTGCCAGCAGGTTATGGTAGAGCCCCAAAGACCTAGTGGTGTGATACAAAAGTTTGGTATACCCACTTGAAAGTGGGAGGTGGTGAATTATGAATTCGTGACTGGGTTGCCTCTTTCTCGTTGTCATCATGATTCGATTTGGGTTGTTATGGATAGGCTGACTAAGTCCGCATATTTCTTTCCTGTGCATACATCTTATACAGCTGAGGATTATGCTAGATTGTATATCTGGGAGTTAGTCAGACTGCATGGAGTTTCCTCGTCCATCATTTCGGATAGGGGCACTCAATTTACTTCTCAGTTTTAAAGGTCATTCCAGCAGGGTCTTGGTACCCAAGTTCTTTTGAGTTTTGCTTTTCAATCGTAGACAGATGGTTAGGCTGAGAGGACCATTTAGACCTTGGAAGACATGTTGAGGGTGTGTCCTCTTGATTTTAAAAGTAGTTGAGATGAGTATTTCCCATTGATAGAATTTGCCTATAACAATAGTTACCATGCTAGCATCGAGATGGTACCATTTGAGGCCTTGTATAGTAGAAGATGTAGGTCACCCATAGGTTGTTTTGAGGTGGGTAAAGCTGCCATGATTTGGCCTAATGCAGTATTTGAGGCTATGAAGAAAGTTAAGTTGAGGTGGAGAGATCTTGAGTTCGAGGTGGGTAATTTGGTGTACTTGAAGATTTCACCCATGAAAGGGGTGAAGAGGCTTGGTAAAAAAGGAAAGCTTAGTACCCGTTATGTTGGCCCGTATAAAGTCTTGAATCATGTTGGTAAAGTGGCCTATGAGGTTGATTTGCCTGCAGAGTTGTCAGCTGTTCATCTTGTTTTTCATGTCTCCATACTTAAAAAGCATATTGGTGATTCCACTATAGTAGATCCCTCAGAGAGTGCTGATATTCAGAATGATCTTTCCTTTGATGAGATTCCTATTGGGATCCTAGATTTTTAGATCCGTAGACTAAAGAACAAAGAAGTTCCCTTGGTCAAAGTTTTGTGGCGGAACTAGTCTGTTGAGGGTGATACTTGGGAGGCAGAAACAGACATGCGAGTCAAGTACCCGAACCTCTTTTCCGCGAGTTCAGGTCAATCTGAAGGTATTATTGTTTCTTAATTTAGGCCTTCTAATCTAAAGTGCAGCTATGTATCTATTTTTGCATGAGTTCTTGCAATTTCTGAGGTATTCAAGAGTTTAGAGAGATTCAGCTATAGTTACTCTATTTTTCCTATGTTCCCAGTCTAACTAGAGACATTCGAAGATAAATTTTTCCAAGAGAGAGATATTGTAAGACCCTGCAAAGTTCCCTCGTAGTTCGAGCCTTAGAGCATGTCAAGTGATGTCTAATTTTGGCCCTAAATGATTAACAAGTGACTTCCTAAGTTATTGGTGTTTAAACCATGTATGATTTTCCTAAATTTAACTTTTTGTCATGTAGATAATTGAATTAGCTTTCCAATGATACCAATTTTATCCAAATCTGGTATCGGGGTGAGAAGTTATGGTTGTTTTACTGAGAGTTGTTAGAACTGCCCAGGTGCGATGGACGATCTGACGGACTATTAAGTCTACGATGAACCGTCAAGTCTGCGATGGACCATCGCTTGGCTCATCGCAACCAAGGCAATAACTCACTTTTTTGGCTCAAGTGCGATGGCTAAGACGGCATATCTTCGGGTTTGTGATGGACCATCGCTCTAACCATCGCATCGAGGTAGTGTGTCCTTTTCCCGACCAATGTGCGATGGATGAACCAACGGACCGTCGGACTTGCGACGGACCATTGCTCCGACCATCACAGTCCCCGTTCAGTATTTTTAAGTTCTTTTTAAAAAAAGCTTTTGGGTCTTTTCCCTTTTAACCCTCAGATATATATTCCAAACGAACTTTATAGCCTCATTATATCCTAAAACATCCAAAGGCTAGGGTCTCTCCCTCAAGAGCAAATCTAAAACCCTTCTCTAAGAAATCCAAGAACTCACCAAAGATTCAACAAATTGAGTTGAGATTTTAGTTCCCAAAGTTTAAGGGTTGCAAGAACCCTCTCTCAAGAGTAAGAAGAAGAGTTTAGAGCAAGCGTGTTTATCCAATTTCATAATCTAAGGTGTGTGAGGTTTTGAACAAGGTTAATCCTTTCACCCTTGTTCCCAAACGCTTATTTAAACTTTAATTTTCTGCAATTTATGAGATTTTACATAAAATTGAATTAGGGGTTTTTATCCATTATTATCGATTACAATATTTTGATGCTTCCCTTGAACTGTGAGTCTAATGGCACGATTTTCACATGTTTTCTTGAGAAATTACAGCTGGGTCTATACCCCGTGATTTTAATCCTTGAGAAGCTAATAGTTAAAATGTTTGAAACATTGAAGTATATGAGTATGTTGAGATTTTGAGATAAAGTGCTGAAATTTCCAGATTTCTACATGAGTTATGAATCTATATGCTATCTATTATGCTTTTGATGAGTTATAACTTGAGATTGAATTATGGGTTATTAAGCCCTACTTGAGACATGAGATTTTATGAACTATTGTGCTATAAGCACCCATGATTCGAGTATTCTAAGATTATTGAGAAATGTTTTGACCTAATGGTCATTGAGTTTTGAAATCCACTCTACTACATGAGATTACAAATTTAATTATTGGGTTCTTATTGAACCATGAGATTATTCTAAAAGTGGATTTTTACGAGATGAGTGCAGACAATCTAAAGGGAGTAGTATTTAGCACCAAGCTGGTTAGTTACTACGGTTTCTTACCCCAAAACTACGTGCCACCGTAGGTTGGGTGTGAGGCTGAGTTTATGATTATTATTGGGCCTAAGGCCAATTTGATATTGGGCCCGAGGCCGTTTTTTTTAGTGATCACTAGACCTAGGTTATACTCCTTTATAAGAGTATGATGCCTCTCCCCAATGTGAGGTCTCTTCCTTTGGAGGACATAATGTTGGACTCCATATAGCTCGCATAGTTTATGTCGGTTAAGAGAAACTCCCTAAACTAAAGTATTTTCCATTGAGATAAGATATTTTCCTTTAAAACTAAAATACTTTCCCTCGATATTAGTATTTTCCCCTAAATCTTGAAATGAGATATTTTCTAACATGAATGAAATGACTTCAAGTATATTCCATAGTTATATGATTTCAAATTCCAAGTACTTGAGTTAAAAAGAGTTATGAGTTCTTCAACATTAAAGAAGTTTTACTCTCCATGAGACATATGCATGAGTTGAAAGTATTGCTTAAAGTTTCCTTTAGCCTTGAGTAATGAGAATAAGAAAAGAGTACAAATTTCAAAGCAAAAAGTGTAATGACTCACAAGTTTGTGTTACATGTTCCATTTTACATGACTCATGAGCTTTGCTTTTTATACTTATTCAAGCTATGTGAGACATTACTTATTATATGCATGATTTGATTAAAGAAGTATTGATGTTGTTTTATATAAATACATGCACCCCCACATACTCAGTACATTTCCAAGTGTTGATCCACATATACGTCTATGTGCTACATTTTCTTATAATGTAGGTTCAGGTGCTCAATCCAAGCCTCATTAGTGTTTTTCGAGTACCTCTATCTATATTCCTATAGTGGTGAGTCCTCATGGTCCGAGGATCTATATTCATACATCTCCATATTTTGAGAGACTATATTGCCATTTCTAGTTCATTTTGAGTCAGTTGGGGACCTGTCCCAATGACTCTTTAGTTCATGAATTAGTAGAGGCATTGTCAGACTAGTTATCAAATTATGGTTGTGTTAAGGTTTCCAATATTGTGGTCGTTTGGACCGAGCATCTTCTCTGTATTTCCTTTTATATGATATGACTATGCTAGTGTTTGAATTATTTTATCTTGAAATGAGTGTTATTAGTAGAAACAGGCTCAAAGGGTTATCTTGGGTCTACTTGTAGCCTTAAGCACTGTGTGACATCCCGAAAGGTGATTTTGGGTCATTACAGGAAACTTTTCCTAAAACATTTAATAGCCTCCTGTCCATAAGTGTGGCATGCTACATACCTATGCACAAAACTCTACTAGATGCGGCTTTTAGACTTCCTACGACTATGTTTAACGTTAGGCTCTGTTACAGAGTTTTTAATACCTCGAGTCTATACTTCGAATGGTACACAGTGCTTGTAATCCCAAGAGACCACAAGCTATCCCATGACTGGTACATGCTGCAATAACTAAATAATAATACTATAGTTATGTAGAAATTGGGTAGAAACTTGCCATATGGTTCAAACTGAAAGTAAATATTGAATACTGAATACTGATACATCTATCTGAAATACTTTAGTCTGATAAGCCTCTACTTTCTGAATAAGGGATTGATAGGACAATCCCCTAACTAACCACGACTACTGAAAACTGATAAACTAAGATACTAAAGTAATAATCATGTTCTCAAACTATTAGGACTCACCATTAGACTATTGCTGATGGATCAGGATGCTAAGTATGATCTGGAGCCCATGCGTCAGAACCTATGATATAAGACATCATAGCATAAAAGAAAGGTATACGTCAGTACTTTGAACGTACTGGTATGTTAAGTGAGGTTGGCTGATGGGTTCATATGCATGATCAATAAATAAATAAATAACATGAACATAACTAAATAGGAGTACATGCATGAATACATAAAATGTAACTTAGGTCATGATAAAACTGGATACTGAGTTTTGAATTACTGACTTACTGATATCAGAGTTTACAGGTACTATGTTACTATTAACTGAGTGACTGTGTCCGATAGTTCTAATTCTGTGGAACTATTCTGAGTTCTGTACTGAACTGAGTGAGTTTGTTTGATAGTCCTAATTTCTGTAGAACTAAACTAAGTTATATTATGAAGACTGAAATTGAGACCATGAGAGGTAATCATCTAACCGATATGCCGCTCTCTGAATGGATTAGGGTCCAACCTATAACCCCAGTTGGAAAGATGTCAGTACTATGCCATGGGTAAAGACAAGCAGAGTCACCCTTATCTGACAGGCGCTCTGAATGAGAATGGTGGTACCCTCAACTAGCAGGTTAAAATACCTTATCAACCCTCAACTGGCAGGTTGATGTCTCAACCTATGCTGGCTACAGAGTTCTTGAATGCAAGGACTTATTCTAAGGATTAAACGCTCTTCTAGTAGGTGAGTCCCATTCCTTGGGTTCACTCGGTGCTGAATCCTACTACCAACTTAATAGACACTGGACTGATTTTAAACTGTTCAAGGCTAGACTGAACTATTAGTGATCATCTTAACTGATTGGACTGAACTAAGTTCACTGGATTCTGAACTGATTACAAACTGAGTTTTGAACTGATTACTAAACCACTGATTGTGATATAACTTATACTATTCTTTAGTTGACACTGGCGCTAGTTATACAGCTAAATTGTCGGGTATTAAATACCACCAGGACTCGATAGCATGAAAAGTAAATCACTACATAACATTAGTAGCATAATTGTACTAGCTTTCTAATAATATATTCACTTAGACATTTTTGTCAAGCACTTGTTATACATGTGTTTGTGCATGATTTAGTTCACACAATAACATATTATGCTTGGACTAGTCTAATCACATAAGCATTTTGACAAACACTTGGGGAGAATGGGTATTTCACATACAATAAACATGTAGTAATATCATGGATTCTACATTCAAATTGCAATTCAAGAGTTCAACATGTAGTTCATAAAATTCAATTCACAATCAACTAGTTTGCATGAAACTTGGGACAAATCATGGAATTAGATAATCATTAACATCATAATCATTAATACATTAAAGATCTAACATAAAATCCATGAAATCAATTGACTTATATTAAAAAAGAGTTTCTTGAACTCCAAGGGTGGAAGGAAACCCTTGGATGAACACTTCACATACCTTGGTATTCAAATTTGAGAAGAATGATGGATGTTCTTGAACGCTAAATCTTGAATTGGAGATCTTAGAGTTTGTTTCTTGAGAAATTTTAAAAAAGATGAATGGATATTTCCTTTAAAAGGGCTTAATCTTGTGTTTTGGGGGATGACATAAGGTGGGAAAAGACGCAATTATCCCTGAGGACGCGACTTTTTTAATGGCTGAAAATTGATTTACTGATGTGTGAATCGATGTGCTGCGTCATTGGCATCGATGTGATAGCTAATGTGCTGTATTGAGTCCACGTTGATTAACTAGAATTTGCACTAGAAGCTGGAGGAAAATATTCATCGACACGATAGGCAACTCGGCATGCCGAGATAACATAGATCCACTAGTTTGAGCTTTCAAAGGTGTTTCAAATGAGGTCAAAAAAATTTAAAACTTGTTTGGGAACACCCACTGATATTCCTGATCATGATTCAACCTTAAAAATCATAACTTTAACGTCATGAGGGTCATGAAATAGAGTCGGCAACCTATGAATGCTAAAATAACACTAAGTCTGAATACTTAGCTAAAATTTTCTAAGTCTGGGACCCCTTAACAAGCTTTAAAGGTCTGAGTTAAGATTAGGATTTTGTGGTGTCTTACAAGTGGGATTATTAATCTATACATGAGGCTACTTGGGAGGTTGAGTCTAATATGTATAGTATTTACCCCCAAATTTTATGGGTTCATGTATTTCTCTTGACTTTAATTAGGGGATGAACTAGATTCTTTGTCATGGATGATGTAACGACTTATTTTTTGGTAATTTATGTGAAATATTTAATTTTGTGTGATTTGGCCTTTTAACCACACCCCATGGTTTCTTTGTGGTATTTTTGGGGTGTGGAGATAATTGGTATGGATCCTAATATATTTTAGTGTGGTTTATGCAAAATTATGATATTTGGTGTCTAGAGAAGCCTTATAGTTGACTGTGGTCAACATTTGTGGATCTATCCATTGGATGGAAAAACCAGCTGTGCCAGCAGATCCAAATCATCAATTTTTGGTTGGTAGCATATTTGGTGTGGTTTTATGGCTTTTTTTTTATCTCATTTTAATCCTCAGTTCAAAAAGTTGTGAGATCTGGTTTCAAGGGTCGACTCTGTGAAAATGACATTTTAAAAAATTTTTATATCGCCATTGAGTTTAAAGCATCAAATTTGATAGGGTAGCATAATTCATTTGCATTTACGAGATTCTAAATCAGTCCTGATGGGTACACAGAATCTTGAAACTCTCGAAGTCTCAGATGGTGCACTCACTTATGCTACTTTATGGTTGTTCACACAACCCAACCGTTTAGCAAAATGCCACTTACGCAACATCTGTGTGTCATACATGATTGGCTATTAAGCGATGACAGGGTCACTTACTATAATGACCCTCCAGGTCATTTCCTCAATTTGCATGCCTTTTCAGCATTTCGAGCCTTCCCACAACAACTATAGGTCATTTATGACTTATTGGAGCTATCGGTTTGGTGATCAGATAGTTTATTTGGATTTTAGTATCATTTTTCTATTTTGGAGCTTTGGATATTAGAGACTTGGTATCGGAGTAAAACTACTAGTAGATGACCTTGAATGAGAATTTTGACAGTGCCATCAGCTCCGAAACATTAATTCTAGGATAGGTAGACTTTTGGTATGGGCACCGAGGCTCCCGGGCTTATTTTGTGCTATTGGTCGAAAAGTTAAGAAATTGATAATTGGGTGTGGGATCCATATTTCATCAAAAAAACCTTTAATGGAAATCTTTACTATGCCATTAAGCCAACAACGTCAAATTTAGTGTGGTTACATAGTTCATTTGCATATACGAGATTACAGATAAATCCCGAGGGCTTGGCGGAAACATTGAAGATTTTCCAAGTTTCAGTTGTTAGCTGGTGCCGCTGCTATCCCAAGCCAAGGTCCAATCGAAGTACCTTTTGCAGGAAAATTGGTGTGATCGCGGGATAGTTGTGGCGATTGTGACATGTTATGTAGTCATCAGATTTTGCAATTGCGGTACATGTGACTGATCGCGATCAGATGAACAGTCGCGAGATATGCAATCACAGAACCTCAGGTCATGATAGAAACTCTCGAGGACCTGGGCTGGGTATAAATTGACCCCTTTTGCCTGATTTTTTTCATTCTTCACCCCTTTCTTGAGAGCTAAAAACCCTAGATGCGAGATAAAGTGTGATTGAATCTTGTATATGATGCGACCTTGGTAAATGATTCTTCCATGATTTTTCTTTGAATTCATGGTAAGATTCCTTGATAAATTATTAGAAATTAGAGTTTTGAATTTGTAAACTTTAATGGTTGATTTGAAACCCAATTTGTGTTCCATTTGTGCTCAACTTTTGAGCACAACTTCCTTATCCTTCTAGGTACCTCGTGATAGGTTCAGTTTTAGATTCTATTTGTTGGCTGATCATAGGTGTATTTATACACCTAAGCACCATAACTTATCCATGTTTTAGCTAAGTTTAGAGAACAAAATGCCTAGTTTCTTATGTTTTTACTCTATTTCTTTGTAATTGAGCTTACCGATGTGATTAGTATGATTTCAGATATTAATGAGGCAGATGAAGACATAATGGGACTATAGAATGCGGATGACATATGACACAAGAGAGAGTAGCAGTCTGGACCAAATGTGGCACCTAGAAACTATGTTTGTCATTTATAATTAGTTCAGGGACTAGGAAGGTAATTATGAGAGAAGAGATTATTAAAAGGCTTAATGCTGAATTTTTATTCAGGATTCATTATTCTGTATTATTCTGAGAGAGGGGAAAGGTGGCTTAGTTTGAGAAGAGACAGAAATATTTTTCTCTATTGTTTTCACTATTCGTACACCAAGATGTCTTCTAGTTTTTGGTATGATGAATATATTTATGATGCTTTTCGCTTTATTCATGAGTAGCTAAGTTTATTAGTTAGGGTTATGGAAGCCTTTTAGCATACAATCTATCACTTTGGGTTTTGAATTCATTATGCATTGATTTGTTTACATCATACTCTCTTCGCTTATCCTGAATTCTCGTGGTTGCAAACATAGAGAATATACCTTAAAATGCAACTTGTTCGAAAGAAAGGTTGATGGGAAAAGAGAGTAGTGACAAGAAAATAGGATTACCAACCCCTATTTTATAAGTTAATGACTTAGCAAGATTAACTACTTGGAAATTTCATATTGTTTTTGGTGAACGCTTTTGATTCAAGAGAACTAAAGTGAATTAGTCCTTGATGGTTGAGAAACACTAGGATTATGTTATTAAATACAATACGTTTATCTGTAAGCACGATGCATTTATAAATTCATAAAGCCCATAGTGAGTAAGTATTGAAAACTACAATGTGGACATAACCCTAGCTTGCTATTTCTCTAAATTTGAATACTACTACACATATTTCATCTTGTTTAACTGAAACCATTAATTTGTAAACTGAATCAAATCCCCCCTATTTATTTTATGGAAATGAATGATTAAAAGTTAATTAATCTACATACAGCTTAATTAACACCATATTCCCTGTGGAATTCGACCCTAACCTAGTTGGGTTATATATTTGACAACGACTGCTTACTCTCTCGTAAGAGAGGTGTAATTTAGGCATATCATTGGCCACACAGACCCATTCTTGACATGAAATTTGACCTGACCCATTATATGGAAATATGAGTCTTATTTGACTCCTAATTATTCATAGATTATGATTTTAATAGTGTAGCAGCATTTCTAGATGATGGAGTAAAGACAGACATTTTGTGGATGGTTCAAGTATTTGTCATTCAGCTTTGAGGTAGGATTTTGTCTACTTTTCTTTACAAGATGATGTATTTTATATATTGCATGTGAATGTGAATGTTAAGATTGATGTCTTTATTAGTGAATGCTTGGGGATTATAAGGGATTTGGCCCGTATGATGAGATACTTATTAAACTTTTAGGACCCTATTGCTTTCTTCATAAATTGAGGTAATTCGTAGAATGACTGTGCTAGATTTAGGATGTAGTTTAACTGTTGGAAGCATGATTAATATACTATCCTTAGTTGAACTATTTGGCGACCTTGAAATTGTAATTTAGGTGGAGTTGACTTAATTGCTCATGTTCTAGGTGGAATTCCTATCTTAGGAGTGATTATGGCTTATGTGCCATCGAGAGGTCAATACAAACACTTTAACCTAGTCATGGGGTAGAAATTGATTAAATATGGAACTCAAGGATTAGAAGTGGGCTCCTCCGGCCCACTTGAGACCAAGACTTATGTTATCCCTTGTGGAATTAATTACACATGACAGACATAGTTAAGACTATTGTGCCTTAAGTATAAGGTTACTTCGTGACTTGGAGAATGACGATGGTTTTCCCGGATAATGATAAGTAGCTTGTAGCTACGATATGGCTTTCGGACTTGATTTACGATATGGTCCATCGATATACTTAATAATATAGGCATAGGAACAGTCATGATATATGGCCTATAGATAAGAGATCCCTCATAGATGTGATATGACTCATAGTTATGATATATGGCTAACACAACCTAAACCAGGGCCTTGTCATAATGCGCATCCCAAGTCCAACCGAGACTGGAGACTACCCCCATTACCCAACCCAACCAACCTATGCATATCCTAAGTCATATGAATTCTAAACATATAAAAACATAATATCATTGCATAATCCAAGACTAGATAGGTCTATATCTGAGGCCACCCAAATGAGTCAAACCGTTCGATACCCAACCAATAAACAATACAAACCAAACCATAATCCAACCGTCACCATATGGGTTCCATAATAATTATATACAATTGTAAAATAAAAGAGGATGGATCAACCAGCAATACAATCAATCGGTGTCAAACCCAATATCAATACATATACTAAGGCTAACACCAATACCGATCCCGCCCATTCCAATCCATGGTAGTTCCATAAAAGCCTCTAACCAAAAGAAAACCAATATCCAGTTGGGACATGCCCCCAACAATAGCCAAAACCAATATCCATAAAATAACCAAAGTATATGAAAATGTCTATAACATGAAATGGAGCCTTCCGGAAAGATGAAAGCTCACCACTTCAATCCAAAAGTTGATCCTGAAATTAGATCACTATGCAGATGGAGTAGAATAGTTGTTCCTACATCGCCTGGGGAAACAATTACCTGAAGACGTTTTAGTGGGTGAATGCTAGCATGAACTCAGGATATGGATAAAATAATGTTATCCAGTAAAACCAAGAAAACATCCATATAAATACAAACCATACATATATATAACCATGCAGGGAAAAAGAACATAGCTTAGCATGCGTTAAAAAACATTAACCTGGGTATGTGTATCTTAACTATCCTTAACCACCCACAGTCTATATAGATCTAGTGTATCCCCCTGAACGGGCCCCGATGTGTATAGCAGCACAAATTAGAGATACCATAAGAGTAGGGGATTATCGAGTACCCTTTGCTCTCCATGGTACATATGTACAGTGTACTTAGAGGATTCCTGTGTACCTTATAGTATCATATACGGTCACCATGAACAACCTCTTATATTGGAAAACATGAATTTCTAGTGCTCATTCA
The DNA here is from genome assembly GCF_002878395.1 of Capsicum annuum. Lineage (NCBI taxonomy): Eukaryota > Viridiplantae > Streptophyta > Magnoliopsida > Solanales > Solanaceae > Capsicum > Capsicum annuum. The sequence continues at coordinate 43,882,987 of NC_061120.1, forward strand.
TTAAACTCCCACCTTCACGGTTAACTATCATACCCCGCCATTATTGCCAAAATTAAACCATTTCCAACCAACCATTCCATTATTTCTTTTATTATTAACCAACGCTATTAATAGTGGTATCATCATACCGACTATAACTTGCAAGTATTGTTCTTAGCCACCATTTTAAGGTAAAGGGTTTCCCGTGTACCTATTTAATGAGTTAAGTTGGGGGGATCCCATGTACCCTACAAGTGTTCCATTATGTTTGCTTGGGGGATTCCATTGTACCCCACAAGGATGTTCATTAACATGTTTACCTCAGGGATCACGTTGTACCCCATAAGAATGTTCAATTAACCATAACCATGACAACCAAACCATTCCAAACAATTTAAACCATTTAGAGTTCTATTACCAAGTTCAGACCATGCAATAGTTCCATTAAAAATCCAATAATATAGTAAAATTATTATCATAGGCATTTTATTAGACATGTTGGGGGTATAGTATTTCCAAACTAAAACCAATTACCATATGACCATTCCTATGCAACTAATTATCCATAACCACCATTAAAATATGTAAAAACATAAGTAAAACAAGGGAAAACCATAACTAAGCATTATAACCAAAACCCTAACACATATTTGAAAACCCCAAAACCATACATATAAATCTTGCCATGAAAACATTGTATAAAACCATGCCATTAGTTGGAAATAACAATAAGGGAGGAGAATGCACCATAAGTAAGAAGTGGTGGATAAAAATCATAAACACTAGCCCCAAATTAATCCTTAAGATAAAACCCTAGCTTCCTTTGCTCAAGAACTTCAGAGAGGATAAAAGAGTGCTTTCTAAGTGTTAATGAATAGAATAATAGGTCAAATAACCTCCCAAGTGAGTTAAAAGTTGTGGGGCCTTACTTGGTTAATTGGAGAAATGTCCAGATTACCCCACTTAAACTACACCAAAATCCAGTTAGAGAGACATGACTATCCATGCCAGTCATATCTTTCAACACTAGTGGTACCCACCATTCGTATCCTCTAATACGAGTGGTACCCACCATTCCTACCCAAGGGCATCTCCCTTGGACCCAATACTGTCCAAGGTACAACTCATCCTAAACCATATTGTATCTACATAAATGACTAGTACCTATGATCCGTACCCTTGGATGAATAGAATCTCAAGAGGATTGAACACTATCCACCATATGAGTCCATGGTACGACTCGTACCCTAGCTTACGGATTATGGTGAGTCACTTGTACTCAGATCCAACCTAATTCACTAAGTCTAAGACTAAGTGAAGTAACCACACAATCTGTATCCATCAATACAACTCATACGAAACAAATCATATCCATTCCATAAACCAAATTTAACCCACCATCCATCACTAGTCAGCATACGAACAACCCATACCACTCATACCCCTATGTACGAATCGTTCCCCCTAGTCGTATTTTTTCCAGAAACCAGAAATCTAGGAAATTTCCTAAGGCTTGAAAACCTAGGGTGTTTTAGTCTCCATCACTTGGAACATCCGTCCCCAAATGGCGAACAAGGTAGGGTAACCATAAGCATAATTCATTCTCATTATCAAATATCAATCCAAACTTAAACCAACTTTGAAAATAAAGATACAAAGATATTAATATTTCCTTTAATATAGTTTGAAAACAAAAGTATGTTGAAAAATACATACCTACCGCACAAATCCCAGGAGCAGAAGACAAATAAGGATTGTTATACTTCATGTCCTCTTCCTTTTCTCGCGTAGGCTCTTTCACCTTATGGTTCCGCCATAGAACCTTAATTGAGGCAACATCCTTAGTCTGTAATCGATGAACCATCCGATCCAATATCTCAATCAAGACCTCTTTATAAGATAGAGAATACGAGATACACAATCCTTCTAAAGGAATAAAAGAAGAAGGATCACAAATGCACTTCTTCAACATAGAGACGTGAAATACCAGATGAACAAAGCTCAAACTAGAAGGAAACTCCTATTCATAAGACACATTACCAACCCTCCGTAAAATCGCATAAAGACCAAAAAACTGAGGACTGAGCTTTCCCTTCTTACCAAACTACATTATTTTCCTCATGGGAGATATCTTTGGGAATACCTTATCCCTAACCTTAAACTCTAAGTCTCTACACCTTAAATCTATATAGGACTTTTGGCTACTTTGAGTAACATTAAATCTATCCCAAATCACCTTTACTTTTTCCATAGACTGATAAACCAAATCCAAACCACGCATATCCGCCTCACTAAGCTCAAACCAACTAAGAGGAGATCTATATATCCTACCATACAATGCCTCAAAAAGGGCCATACCAATGATAGAATTGTAACTATTATTGTAAGGAAACTCTACCAGAGGTAGATGCTCAACCCAATTGCCACCATAATCAATCACGCTCACCTGAAGCATATCCTCAAACATCTTAATAGTCCTCTCTGCCCATCTATTTGAGGATGAAAAGTAGTACTCAGACTAACTTTATTCCCTAATATTTTCTGAAAACATCACCAGAAGTGAGATAAAAACTGCATACCCCTATTAGAAATAATCAAAATAGGTATCCCATACAGCTTTGTAATCTCCTAAACATTCAACTTTGCTTAATCCTATGCTGAAAAGGTAGTCCTTACTGGCAAGAAGTGAGCAGACTTCGTCATCCTATCAATGATGACCCAAATCGAACCAAATTGGTTACGAGACCAAGGAAGATTAGTAAAGAAATCCATATTGATTACCACCTATTTCTATTTAGGCATACCAATTACTTTATACAACCTACCAAGCCTCATGTGCTCAACTTTGACTTGTTGGAACATCATGCACTTGGCTACAAAATCAACCATATCCTTTTTCATACCATTCCATCAATAAGTCTCCTTGAGATTGTGATATATTTTTGTCAAATTAGGATAAACAACATAACCCGATTCATGCGTCTCAGCCAAAATTCATTGTCGTAAAACATCAACATCAGGAACATATAACCTCCTTTGATACCTCAAGGTACCATCACCGCTGATCTTAAACACCATCAATATTTGCCCAGCTATATCACTCTTGATTTTTATCTAGATAAGATCAAAAACTTGTTTCTCCTTAATCTCTGCACCAAGTGATGACCGAACTACTTCGTGTACCATTACCTCAACATCCTTGGAGTCCGAGAGATGAACTCCAATATTAGCCAAGCGTTGAATATCCTTCACTAATTCCCACTTTCCTTTATCTACATGAGCCAAACTCTCCATGGACAAACTTTTAAGAGCATCAACAACCACGTTAGCTTTACCTATATGGTAGTGAAGACTCATATCATAGTCCTTGAGAAGCTCTAAGAATCTCCTCTACTTGAGATTTAGCTCCTTTTAGTGAACACATACTGTAGATTCTTATAATTAGAAAAAAGGTCCATGTGCACTCCGTACAAGTAATGCCACTAGATTTTTAAAGCAAAAACCATTGCCAACAGATCCAAAACATGAGTAGGATAGTTCCTCCCTTACATCTTTAACTGCCTAGAAGAATAGGCAATTACCTTCCCATGTTGCATCAAAATATAACTAAGTCCTATCCGAGATGTATCACAATAAACCACAAACCCCTCATTGCCTTCAGGAAATGTCAAAATTGGAGCTGAAGTTAGCTTATCCTTAAGCATCTCAAAACTCTCTTCACACGCATTCAACCAAGAGAAATTTATGTTTTTTTGAGTCAACTTAGTCAATGGGGAAGTTATTATGGAAAAGCTTTCCATAAACCACTCAAAATACCCAACAAACATAAGAAGCTACGGATGTCGGTTGGAGTCATGAGCCTAGGCCACTTCTTAACCATAGCCACCTTTTGTGGATCCACCATAATCCCTTTACTAGAAATAATATGACCCAAGAAAGTCACAAAGTTAGACCAAAAATCACATTTTGAGAACTTGGCATACAACTGTTGGTCCTACAAGGTCTGCAACACTACATGGAGGTGATTGACATGATCCACCTCACTTTTAGAATACACCAAGATGTCATCAATGAACATAATAAAAAAAGATCTAGAAACTGCCTAAAAATTGTATTCATCAAATCCATAAATGCCACCGAGGCATTTAGAATACACTAAGAATTCAAAGTGCTCATACCGAGTATGAAAAGATGTCTTAGGGATATCTACCTCCTTAATCTTAAGCTAATGATACACAAATTGAAGATCTTTCTTGAAAAAGAACTTATCACCATGGAACTGATCAAATAAGGCATCTATTCTTGGAAGAGGATACTGGTTCTTAACTGTTACCTTATTCAACTATCGATAGTCAATGAACAGCCGAAGGGAACCATCTTTTTTGTGTATGAATAATACCAATGCACCCCACGGGGATACACTAGGATGAATAAACCCTTTAGCCAGAATATTCTTAAGTTGCTCCTTGAGTTCTCTCAACTCTGCTGGAACCATTTTATAAAGAGAAATAGATATAGAATAAGTGACTGAGACCTAATCAATACCAAATTCAATTTCCCTATCTGGAGAAACACCAGGAAAATCATCTGGAAAGACCTCAGGAGATTTATTTATTATTAGAACCGAATGTAAAGAAGGACCTCTCAAGTTAGAATCTTTAACTCGAACAAAGTGATAGAGACACTCTATAGAGATTAATCTCCGAGCTCTAAGATTAGAAATAAGCCTTCCCCTAGGAGCTAAGGTACTACCATCCCACTCTATAACTGGTTCACTAAGAAACTTAAATACAAACTTATGGGTCTGACAATCTAAGGACACGTAAAAAGTGTGTAACTAATCCATACCCAAAATAATATAAAAATCCACCATATCCAGTTTAAATAAATCCACTAAAGTCTACCTATTAACAATAGATACGACACACCCTCTATAAACTCTTTTAGCAATAACTAAGTTACCTACTGGGCATAAATATAAAATGGATCCTAAATAACCTCAGTATTATAACTAAAACATACAGCCACATATGGGGTCACATAGGAAAGAGTGAACCTCAAACCAAGTAGACAGTACACTTCAAGAGAAAAGAGTTGTAACATACCAGTAATGGTATTAGGCGATGCCTCAAAATCCTATCTAAATGCAATAACATATAACCTATTTTGATGAATTTTGGTACCAGAAACAAGAGCAGACGTAGAAGTGGCACCACTATGTGCAGGAGTAGAGGATTAAGCAATTGGAGCTTTGATCACTCCTAAAACACCCTTACTGACTAAAGAATTTTTGAACATATGCCATGACTGGCCACACTTAAAACACCTATCTCTTCCTTCATTGCAAATGCCCTGATGAAGATGACCACAGAACTGTCAAGGAGGGCTTGAAAAAGCCAACTGAGCCCTACTTCCTGAGATGGGCACCTTGTTCTCAAAGATTATCACCACCTTATGGACTCTTGTCACTCGAGTGCTTTGGGTATGGAGCGCTAGCAGTAGTGAAGAAACCAGAACTCCCCCACTTCTACTTCAGATATTTGCTGCCATCTCGACCATGTTGTTGTTGAACACCGTCTTTCTTAGAGAACCTGCTTCTCTTACCTTGCCTTTCTCCAAACTCTACCTGTTTTCTCTTTTCATCCTCTACCTACTGCATATGGATAACCAACCTCCAAATATTCAAATCCTTAATCAGCAAAGTAGTTCTTCTTTCTAGGATCAAATCTTGAGATAGCCCAGAACTGAACTTTCTCATCCTCGCCCTCATGTCTAACACAAAGTCTGGATCATACCTTGATAGCTGATAAAACTTCAAGGCATATTCCTTGACAGACATTTTTCCCTACTTAAGATACACAAGCTCTCCCATCATTGCTTCTATCAGCTGCTGAGGAAATAAGCAATCTAGAAAAGCATTTGAGAAAGTCTCCCATAAGTACAACTCCTCAACATCACCTCTATCCCTATCCCACTCTTTGTACTACTAGTACGCAACATCCTTAAGCTAATAAGCTATAAAATTCACCCTTTCCACATTCATGGTCTATATTACCCTAAAGATTTTCTCTATTTCATTTAAGAAACCTTGAGGATCCTTCTCCACCTTTACTCCAGTAAAAGTAGGAGGATTCATCTTCATAAACTAGCCAAACCTTATGGCCTGAGTAGATAAAATACCAAATGCATCCTATTCATCCTGATCAACAACCAACTGAGTAATAGTATGAATCAATTGACAAAATTCCACATTTGTCACCTCACCCAAAAGAGGACTAGTAGCAACCGGTAGAACTCTTGAAATATTAGGGAATGGACCCCTAGATAAAGTATGGATCCCCTGTGTCCCTTCTATCTTGTCCCTAGATAGGATAGAAGAGTTTTTTTGTGTTACAGATCATTGAGGCATGGACTAACAAGAGAACATACAAGGATTGGAGAAGATTCTTGTACTTAGACTCCAAGCTTAAAAATAGAATACCAAGATAGTGAAACATTCCTAAATGCCTTATTTCCACCCCCTTATGAATGTGGCACGCTACACACCCCTAAAAGAGACTTTACTAGACACGGTTTTGTGGAATCCCATTTGACCATGAACGTAAATCTCTGATACCAACTTTACATGACCCGAACAAGAACCTTGTCATAATGGCCATTCCAAGTCCAACCAGGACTGGAGACCACAACACTTACCCAATCCAACCAACCTATGCATATCCTGAGTTGGTTGAATTCCGAACATATAATAAGATAGCATCATTGTATAATCCAAGACTTTAGGATGAGTCAATATCTATGACCACCCAAACGAGTCCAACTGTGTGAGACTCAACCAATGACCAACACAAACAAAACCATAATCCAAATCGTAACCATTGAGTTCCATAAAAATTATATATAATCCCAAAATAAAAGAGGATGGAACAACCAACAGCATAGTTAATCGGTGTCAGCCCCAATACCAATATCAATACTAAGGAATACTAATACCAATCCTACCAATTCTAACCCATGGTAGTTCCACAAAAGCCTCTAACCAAAAGAAAACCAATATCCAATTGGAACATGCCCCCAATTATAGACAAAACCAATATCCATAAAATAACAAAAGTATATGAAAATGTCCATAACATGAAATGGAGACTTTTAGAAAGACAAAAACTCATCACTTTAATCCAAAAGCTGATCCCAAAATTTGATCACTATGTAGGAGAAGTAGAACGGCCAATTCCTGCATTATGTTGGGATATAGCTTCCCAAAGATGGGTTAGCGGGTGAATGCTAGCATGAACTAAAGATAAGGATAAAATAATGCCATATAGTAAAAACAAGTAAACCATCTATATGATACAAATCATACATATATATAACCATGTCGGGAAAAAAATCGGGTTTACCATGCATTTAAAACCACTAACCTGGATATACATAGCTTAACCATTATTAACCACCAACAGGCTTTATGGGTCCAGTGTAACCCCCTGAATAGGCCCCGATATATGTAGCCACACAAACTGGAGATACCATAAGAGTAGGGGATTCCCAAGTACCCTTCACTCTTCATGATACATATGTATAGTGTACTTAGAGGATTTGCATTTACCTCATAGCATCATATATAGTCGCCATGACCAACCCATTATGTCAACAAATATGACTTGGGGGATTCCATTGTACCCCACAAGGATGTTCAATTAACAAAAACCATGACCATCAAACCAGTCCAAACCATTTAAACCATTTAGAGTTTTGTTACGAAGTTCAAACCATGCAATAGTTCCATTAAACATCCAATAATATAGTAAAATCATTATTATAGGAACTTTTTCAAACATGTTGGAGGCATAGTATTTCTGAAACTAAACCAATTACCATATGACCATTCCCATGCAACTAATTTTCTAAAATCATCATTAAAACATGTAAAAATATAATTAAAACATGGGAAAACCATAACCATGTATTATAACTAAAACCTTAACACATGTTTGAAAACCCCAAAACCATACATATAAATCATGCCATGAAAACATTTTATAAAACCATGACTTTAGTTGGAAATAATAATGAGGAAAGACAACATGACTTAAGTGAGAAGATGGTGGATAGAAATCACTAACACCAACCCTAAATTAATCCTTAAGATGAACCCTAGCTTTCTTTGCCTAAGAACTTTAGAGAGGATTAGAGAGACTTTCCTAAGTGCTAATGTAACGCCCCAAAAAATGGGTCCCGAAGCATCACACGGTGCTTGAGGCTACGAGTAGCCCCAAGCTAACCCTTTGAGCCATTTTCATTCAGTTCAACACAAATCAACGGGGTTTTCATAAATAACCCTCAAATATCAACAAAGTAATCATCATTCAAGAATAAAAGAATTTCAGAAAGATAATAAAATACGACTTATTAATCAACTCCAAACATCTATACTAGTCTAACAAGCCTCTAAGAAAATCAATAAAACCAGCGAGCCATTGAGACATGCCCCAACTGACTCATACTTTGTTATCAAATGTAAACAATTTCATGAAACAAACATCAGACATCACGTCCTCGGAACATAAGGACTCACTACAACAAAGGATGAAGAATAGCGTGCCCAAAGAATCACTATCGAACCTGGAACTGAGCACCTGAACCTACATTTTGAGAAAATACAACCCACATCCGAAGATATGGCTCAGTACCATAGAAAGAAACTGAGTATATGGGGGTGTATGCTGTTTTATAAACATCATCATCATAAATATTTATGAGAAATATGCAGGATGTATGAAAGACTCATATAGCCCGAAGAAAATCATCATAATCATGAGAGGATGAAATAAGTACAATAACACATGTGAGTCATCATATAATTTTTCAATCACTTTCAGTTCATCAAGAATATCAATTCTCATAATGTAAATATAATTTAAATCTTTCGAAAGAATAACCTTAACAATTCCACTTTCAAATCACATCATCATTCACCATAGACACAAGAAAACACAGACACACTGGGAGATCCTATGACCGTCATAAACTATGTGAGCTACATGGAGTCCAATGTACAACCCACATTGGGGAGAGCCGTCCTATCTTTACCATCGGAGTAGGACTATCGATATCAGATCCATACAAACTAGTGATCACTATATAAATCAGCCTCAGGCTTACTCCAACGGGGGCATGTAGTTCTAGGGAAGTAAGGTCGCTTTAAACCTCCCACTAGGTGCTAAAGATTTCTCCCGGACTTAGCTCAGATCATTTCAAAGACAAACCCCAACAAAACAATTTCAGTAATACATAAATATACATCGGGATCCATCATGCTTCCCATCTATCAAAATCAACCACGTTGTGGATTTCTTTCACACTCGAGTTCAAAACAACTCCATTAAGACCAAAAGGTCAAATCATTCAAAATATCTCAAATATTCAACATCAACATGCTGATAACACACACTTTCTAAAAAGAAACACAATTGCCAAAGGGGATTCACGACCCAAATATCAAAATCATAATAAATATCATTCAAGATTCATGTTTTACATCTCCACACATGTAAATTCATCTTTCAAAATCATAAACATCAAGATTTCATAATAATAATCATAAGATATGGGTTCATGCTTCAAATTTATAAAAATCAAATAAAAATTATGAATTTATAAAGAAAATTACTTTTGGGCACAAGAACGAAAGAAAGTTCTTGTTGAAAAACCCCACATACCTTGAATGATGAACTTTAGATCGATACTCATTTTTGAGATGTTAATCGTGCCTTTGAATGATGGTTCTTGGAGTTCTTGAACTAGGAAATTGGAATCTTGAATAAATTTGCAGAGTAAATGGTGAACTTTGGAGGTTCTTGAAGTTGGATGTAGGAGCTTAAGGTTTTCTTTTTGAGGGAATTTGATGAAATATAACATATAATGCTTCTAATAAGCTTTAATATAGGGTTTGGACGAATTTTGGATGAGGGGGAATGACCAAAACGCCCCTAAAAATAAAAAATATCCCAAATCTGTCCTTTGGTGGACTGTTTTGATAGTCTGAAGTAGATCAACCATAACGTGTTACTCCGATATCCAAATTGGATGAAACTAATTTCATTAGAAAGAGGACTCTCATATCTTTCCATTGATGTATAGTATCTCACCCAGGTCATTGTGTATGAGGATTTATAATCGTTTGAAGTTGACCTAAAAATTCACTTTCGATAGGCAGAAGTAGATCGACCATAACTTTTTGCATCGATAGAAAAATTGGATGAAACCAATTTCATTGGGAAGAGAACTCGCAGAGCTTTTTGTTGATATATAGTACATCACCCAGATCATTATGTACTAGGAGTTATGATCATTTAAAGTTGGAGCAAAAATACGCAAGGCCTCAGTACTTTTTCCTGCACGTTTATTGTTCACTACTATTCACGGTTCAATCGGAATGTTCATAACTCGTCACTCTAGTGTCCGTTTTGGGTGATCCACATATCGTTGGAAAGTTTATTAAATACTCTACGCAATGGTGGGTCATAATCTAAGACATTCCACATGAAAAATTTATAATTCATTCAAGAAGATAGAACCCAACACGTTTACACACAAAATTTCAACAAAAAATTTCCCAGGGTATTACATCATTCCCCCTTGGAAACATTAGTCCTCGAATGAAGATAGATATGCCAAGATTAGATAAGGAATAGAGCATACATCTGAAAACATTCGTTAGACTCATCACCACATCGTTTCTCACTCCGAATGCAACAAAGAATGCATAAATTCAAGAAACTACAGCTGAACACATAATAAATGACAGCTGAACTGTTGCAACTTTTATCAAAAGTGCATGATTTAGGAAAGAACGGTACCTTCGGCTTGATCGGAGTTAACGGAAAATAGGTGCAGGTACTTGGATAGCATATCATCCTCAGCTTCCCAAGTGGCTCCCTCAACAGATTATTTTTGCCACAACACCTAGACCAAGGAAACTTCTTTGTTCCTTAGTCTTCGGACACTGAAATTAAGAATCTCATCAAAAGAAAGATTTTCTTGAATGTCAGCACTCACAGTGGAATCCACTACCACAACATCGCTAATATGCTTTCTAAGCATGGAGACATGGAATATTGGATGAACAGAGGACAACTCGGAAGGCAACTCGACCTCATAAGCTACCTTACCAACACGGCTAAGAATTTTGTAAGGACCAACATAACGGGGACTAAGCTTCCCCTTCTTTCCGAATCTCTTCACCCCCCTCATGGGTGAAATTTTTAGATACACTAGGTCACCAACTTCAAACTCAAGGTCTCTCCTTCTAATATTAGCATATGACTTCTGACGACTATGTGTAGTTTTCAACCTTTTCCTAATCAACTTAAATTTTTCCATAGCCTCAAATACCGAATCAGGACCACTCACAACTGCTTTACCCACTCGAACCAACCTATGGGTGATCTACACTTCCTTCCATATAAGGCTTCAAACGGATCCATGCCAATACTAGAGTGGAAACTGTTATTGTAAGCAAAATCTATCAATGGTAAGTGATCATACCAACTTCCCTTAAAGTCAAGTGCACAAGCTCTCAACATATCCTCTAAGGTATGGATGGTCTACTCAACCTGACCATCGGTCTGCGGATGAAAAGCAGAACTCAAAAGCACTTGGGTACCAAGACCCTTCTTAAAAGTTTTCCAAAATTGCAAAGTGAACTGAGTACCCCTATCCGAAATGATAGACAAGGGAACTCCATGCAGTCTGAATAGCCCTCGAATATATAATCTTGCGTAATCCTTAGCAGTATATGAAGTATGAATAGGCAAGATATGAGCAGACTTAGTCAACCTATTAACCACAACCCAAATAGAATTATGATGGCGTCGGGAAGGAGGTAAACCAATCACGAAGTCCATATTTATCTCTTCCCACTTCCAGGTGGGAGTACTAAACTTTTCCATCATACCACCAGGTCTTTGGTGTTCAACCTTAACCTGTTGTCATATTGCACACTTAGCTACAAACGCTGCTAGATATTTCTTCATGCCACTCCACCAATAGATTTTCCACAAGTCTTGGTACATCTTGGTGGCACTAGGATGAATAGAATATCGTACCCTCTGCACTTCAGCCATAATCCTTTGTCTCAGATCATCAACATTCGGGACACACAATCTACCCTGCAATCTCAACACACCATCTCCCCTTTGGGAGAAAACCTCTACTTTTTTGTCCTTGCCTAACTCCTTAAGTTTGACCAAACTAGCATCTAAGTATTGCTTTTCCTTCACTTCGAAAACCAAGAAGGATTTGGAACTACTCTGAACCCCTATACTACCTTCAGCAGAGTCAAACAACCTAACCCCCAATCTAGCCAAACGATGTACATCACGAGCCAACTCTTTCTTACCTTCTACCACATGCGAAACACTACCCATGGACACTCTACTTAGGACATTCGCCACAATATTGGCCTTGCCCGGATGGTACACACACTCATATCATAGTCCTTTAAAAATTCTAACCATCATCTCTGGCTAAGATTTATTTCTCTCTAGGTAAACACATACTGAAGACTCTTATGTTTTCACAACATTGACATCATACAAATAGTATCTCCAGATTTTCAAAGCAAACACAATAGCAGCCAACTCAAGGTCATGGGTGGGGTAATTTTTCTCATGGGGTTTCAATTGTCTAGAAGCATAAGCTATCACCTTACCCTTCTGCATTAATACGCAACCCAACCCAACTCTCAAAGAATCATAGTACACCACAAAACCATCAACACCATCAAGCAAAGTCAAAATAGGAGCTGAAGTGAGTCGAGTCTTCAACTCCTGAAAACTCTTCTTACAAGATTCAGACCACAAGAACTTCACTTTCTTTTGGGTCAATCGAGTCATAGGAGATGTTATAGAGGAGAAACCTCAATAAAACGGCAGTAATAGCCAGCTAAACTCAAGAAACTTTGGATATCAGTTAGAGAAATAGGTCTAGGCCAATTTCTAATAGCTTCGGTCTTTTAGGGATCAACTCTAATACCCTCGAAAGAAATGATATGACCCAGAAAAGCAACTGACCTTAGCCAAAACTCACACTTACTAAACTTGGAAAACAACTTGTGATCTCTAAGGGTTTGCAAGATAGTTCGGAGATGATTAAAATGTTTATCCTCACTACGGGAGTACACCAGTATATCATCGATGAACACTATGACAAACATATCCAAATATGGTCTGAACACTCGATTCATGAGGTCAATAAAAGCTACTGGGGCATTAGTTAACCCAAAAGACATAACAAAAAACTCGAAACGGCCATAATGAGTTTGGAAAGCGATTATTAAGATGTCACACTCCCTAACTTTAAGTTGATGATAGCTGGAACGAAGGTCTATTATTGATAAATAACTTGCACCTTGTAATTAGTCAAACAAATCATCTATTCTCGAAAGGGGGTACTTATTTTTTATGGCAACTTTACTCAGTTGGTAGTAATCAATGCACATACACAAAGAGCCATATTTCTTTCTCACAAACAACACAGGAGCACCCCAAGGAGAAACACTAGGCCTTATGAAAGCCTTATCTAGTAGATCTTTGAGTTGCTCTTTCAACTCTTTAAGTTCTGCAGGGGCCATATGGTAAGAAGGAATAGAAATAGGCTGAGTATCAGGAAAAAGATCAATCCCAAACTCTATCTCTCTATCAAGAGGTATCCCCGGGATATCATTCGAAAAGACATCAGAAAACTCATTAACGACGTTAACATACTGGATAATTGGAGTCTCAGACTTAGTGTCTTTGACTCTAACCAAATGGTAAATAGACCCCTTGGAAATAAGCTTTTTAGGTTTGAGGTAAGAGATAAAATGTCTCTTGGGTGACACAGAATTCCTAGACTACTAAAACACAGATGCACCCGAAAACTGAAACTTGACCACTCGGGTTCAAAAATCAATAGAGGCATAAGAAGAATACAACCAGTCCATACCCAGAATCACATCAAAATCTACCATGTATAACTCAATCAGATCATCCAAAAAGACTCTATGAAGAACGGTAACAGGACACTTTTTATACACTTTCTGGGCAACAATCAAATCACCCACTGGGGTAGAAACTACGATAGGCTCAGGAATAATCTTAGGACTCATTTAAAAATTCACAGCAATCAAAGGTGTAACATATGAGAAACTAGATCCAGGATCCAACAAAGCATACATATCAAACAGACATATACGAAGCATACCAGTAACAACATCAGGAGAGTCCTCCTATTCTTGGTGGGACGGTAAATCATAGAATCTATTTTGGCATTGCTCGCCAGCATTGCTAGAAGAGGTGCCCTGAGCTGGGGCTGGATAAGTTGCTGGAACTGGAGCACTAACAGTCTGAGTCTGGATTTGAGGGTGATAGTCACGACGCCTTTGTCCATCCTGTGGACAATCTCTAACTCTATAACCCATGTCACCACACCAGAAATAACCTTTCTTCTTACCCCAACACTCACCCAAATAAGCCCTACCACACTTAGGACACAGGGGATGATATGGATTACTGCTAGTACTGTACTGGGATCTGGATGCATATGACCTACTACCTTGCTCCTGCCTACCTCTAGGCACGGGAGCATAAGAAGATGATGGTGCTGGAATAGACAAATGATCCTGATACTGAGGGTGACTCCCTCCCTACGATCTAGTCTGACCCTGTCTGTGTTGCTCGAACCTAGCTCTATTATTCTTTCTCATTCTAAATCTCTCCTTAATTTTGTCTTCCTAAATCTATTGGGCATGATTCATCAGCCTAGACAGATTCATCTCACTATTCAGCATAGCAGGCCTATACTCCTTAACCACATAACTAGACACTCTAGTTAGAAACTTACTCATACTAGCCCAATTATCAACCACTAAGTTAGGAGCATACTTGGCCAATAGATTGAACATTAGATAGTACTCCCTAATAGTCATAGAGCCCTATCGCAAGTTCATAAACTCTTCTACCTTCACCTCCCTCATCTCTAAAAGAAAAAACTTATCCAGGAATGCATCCTGAAACTCTTGCCAAGTTATAGGGACAACTTCCTCAACTCTACCTTTCCTCCAAGAAACAACCCAGTCATAAGCAAGTTCTATCAATGTATACGTAGCCAACTCCACATTATGTTCCTCAGATACATACATCACCTGAGTAATCTTCCGCACCTCCTCTAAAAGCAACCATGGATCCTCATCAGACTTGGACCCATAGAATTCCAGAGGATTCATCCGCATGAAGTTATAGATCCTGGCAGCAGCTGAATCATCTCCCTGCTGCTGTGGAGCCGGGGCCGAGTAAGCCTAAATATTTACAGTAACAGCTTGGGCCAGCGCTTAAAAGGCTGCCCAAAATTTAGCATGAGACACGTTTTCATTCAATGGGTCAGCAGGTTGAGGTTGTTGACCATTATTATTTCTTCTCGATCGATGTGGAGGCATATTTCTGAAAGAGAAGAGCAAGAATCAATAGTAGAGATAGACACTTTAAGAACGATAGACTTCTAAAAGAAAGAATCACACTTTTTCCTAAAATGTTTTGTAGCCTCTTGCTCATAGATGTGGCACGCTACACACCGATGATCAAGACTCTACTAAACGCAACTTGTTAGACTCCCTAGGACACCTTAAAACCTTAGGATCTGATACCAAGTTTGTAATGCCTCAAAAAATGGGTCCTAAAGCATCACACGATGCTTGAGGCTACGAGTAGCCCCAAGCTAACCCTTTGAGCCATTTTCAGTTAGTTCAACACAAATCAATGGGGTTTCCATAAATAACCCTCAAATATCAACAGAGTAATCAGCATCCAAGAATAAAAGAATTTCAGAAAGATAACAAAATACGACTTATTAGTCAACTCCCAACATCTATACTAGTCTGACAAGCCTCTAACAAAATCAATAAAAACAGCGAGACATTGACACATCTCCAACTGACTAATACTCAATTGTCAAATGTAAACAATTTTGTGAAACCAACATCAGACATCAGGTCCATGGAACGTGAGGACTCACCACAATAGAGGATGTAGAATAGTGTGCCCAAAGAATCACTATCGAACCTAGAACTGAGCATCTGAACCTATATTCCGATAAAATACAGCCCACATCCAAAGATCTGGGTTAGTACCATGGAAAGGAACCGAGTATGTGGGGGTGTCTGCAGTTGAATAAACATCATCATTATAAATATTTATAAGAAATATGCAGGATGAATGAAAGACTCACACAGCCCGAATAAAATCATCATAATAATGAACGAATGAAATAAGTACAATAACACATGTAGTTATCATATAATTTGTCAATCACTTTCAGTTCATCAAGAATATCAATTCTCATAATGTAAATATCATTTAAATCTTTCGAAAGAATAACCTTCACAATTCCACTTTCAAATCACATCACCATTCATCATAGACATAAGGAAACACACACACACTGGGAGATCCTATAACTGACATAAACCGTGTAAGCTATATGGAGTCCAATGTACAACCCACATTGGGTAGAGCCGTCCTATCCTTTCCATTGAGGTAGGACTATTAATATAAAATCCACATAAACTAGTGATCACTATGTAAATCAGCCTCAGGCTTACTCTTATGGGGGCACATAGTTCTAGGTAAGTAAGGTCACTTTATACCTCTCACTCAGTGCTAAAGATTTCTCCTGGACTTAGCTCAGATTATTTCAAAGACAAACCCTAACAAAACAAATTCAGTAATATATAAATATACATCGGGAGACATCATTCTTCCCATCTATCAAAATCAACCACGTTATGGATTTCTTTAATACTTGAGTTCAAAATAACTCCATTAAGACCAAAAGGTCAAATCATTCAAAATATCTCAAATATTCAACATCAACGTGCTTATAACACACACTTTCTAAAAAAACACAATTTCCAATGGGGTTTCATGACCCAAATATCAATATCATGATAAATATCATTCAAGATTCATGCTTTATATCTCCAAACATGTAAATTCATATTTCAAAATTAAAAACATCAAGATTTTATAATAATCATTAGAAGATATGGGTTTATGCTTTAAATTCGTAAAAATCAAATAAAAATCATGCCTTTGTAAAGAATATTACTTTTGGACACAAGAACGAAAGAGAGTTCTTGTTGAAAACCCCCACATATCTTGAATGATGAACTTTAGATCGATACTCATTTTTTGAGATGTTCATCGTGCATTTGAATAATGGTTCTTGGACTTCTGGAACTAGGAACTTTGAATCTTGAATAAATTTGTCGAATAAATGGTAAACTTTGGAGGTTCTTGAAGTTGGATGTAGGAGCTTAGGGTTTTCTTTTTGAGGGAATTTGATGAAATATAATATATAATGCTTCTAATAGGCTTTAATATAGGGTTTGGACAGATTTTGGGTGAGGGGGGATGACCAAAATGCCCCAAAAAATTAAAAAAATTCTTGAATATGTCCTTTGGTAGACTGTTTTGATAGTCTAAAGTAGATCAACAATAACATTTTACTTTGATATCCAAATTGGATAAAACTAATTTCATTAGAAAGAGGACTCTTATATCTTTCCATTGATATATAGTATCTCACCCATATCATTGTGTATGAGGAGTTATGTTTATTTGAAGTTGACCCAAAAATTTGCTTTTGATAGGCTGAATAGATCGACCATAACTTTTTGCTTCGATAGAAAAATTGGATGAAACCAATTTCATTGAAAAGAGGACTCGCAGATATTTCTGTTGATATATAGTAGATTACCCAAATCATTATGTAAAAGGATTTATGATCATTTAAAGTTGGAGAAGAAATATGCCAGGCCTCAGTACTTTTTCCTGCATATTTACTGTTCATTACTATTCTTGATTCGATCAGAATGTTTATAAGTTGTCCCTCGGCTGTCCATTTTGTATGATCCACATATCGTTGGAAATTTTATTTTATACTCTACGTAATGGTGGGTCATAATATAATACATTCCACATGGAAAATTTACAATTCATTCTAAAAGATAGAACCCAACACGTTTATGCACAAAATTTCAACAAAAAATTTCTCGGGATATTACAGTTAATGAATAGAATAATAGGGCAAATAACCTCCCAAGTAAGTTAAAAGTTGTGGGGACTTATTAGGTTAAGTAGGGAAATATCTATATTACTCCTACTTAAACTTCACTAAAATCCCATTTAAGGGATACAACTATCTATACCAGTCGTATCTTATAATACGAGTGATCCCTACCCCTTGTACCCAAGTCCATATACCTTGTAGCTAACACTATAAAAGGTATAACTCACCCCAAAACATATTATATCCATGTATACGACTAGTACCCATGATCTGTACCCCTGGCAGAATAGAATCTAAAGAAGATTGAACACTGCCTACCCTAAGAGTCCATGGTACAACTAGTACCCTAGATTATGACTCATCGTGAGCAACTCATACATAGATACAACCTAAGTCACTAAATCTAAGACTAAGTGAAGTAACCAAACAATCAGTATCCACCGATATGACTCATACCAAACAAATCATATCTATTCCAGGAACCAAATTTAACCCACCATCCATCACTAGTTAGCACAAGACCAACCCACACCACTTGTACCCCTATGTATGACTCATTCTCCTAGTCATATCTTGTCCAGAAACCACAAATCTAAGAAATTTTCTAAGCATAGAAAACCCAGGGTGTTATAATGGCCTACAGATATAAGATGCCTTATAGGTAAGATATCTCTCATAGATATAATTTATATCCTATAGATATGATATACCTCATAGATATGCTATGGCTTATAGATATGAGATGGCTTATGGAAATAATTATTGATATAGGTTTCGAATATGTATTAGGTCTAAGGTTGTGGTTATGATATTGTAATTATTTTGTACATATTATTGGGACAAGGCCATATTATGATATCAGTTTTACATTTGGGTAGTTCTTATCCTTGTAAAGTATTTGTTTGTAGTTTATAGATATACTAATGCTTAAGGTTCTATTTTTTTAATACTGGTGATGGTAATCATAGATTTAGTACATTTATGATCATTAAATTGATAAATAATACAATTCCAACTAAAATATGATTTTGTTATTATTTTTCCTAATAGTATTTACAACCTACTTTTCACCTTAAAATAGATCTCTTCATGATAATAATTGCCCGTCTGAATTAATAACCTATGTGCAAAGAGATTGAAAATGATGTTTTAAAGATTTGACTGAGGCAGATTCTGGTCTATGAATCTGATACTACTATTGAATACAGTTGTGAGATATTTTAAACCTTTCTACACTTTTATAATGATATAGTCCCCAAGTTTACCTTGAGCAATAGATTTATAAATTTACACTCTTTTTAGCCATGGCTTAAGTCCACGCACCTATTACAAATCTATATACATATCTCTCTGGTATGAGACAGAGGTGGATGATGTATTGATGATATAAATTTTGAGTAGAACACAATGATAGATTATAGTATTTGTTATATATATGTGTTGATGATTATGAAGATATGCTTTTATGCCAAACAAGGATGAAAGATGATTATGATGATATGCTTATATGCCCAACAAAATTGCAGGATGATTATAATGA
This sequence comes from Capsicum annuum, assembly GCF_002878395.1. Lineage (NCBI taxonomy): Eukaryota > Viridiplantae > Streptophyta > Magnoliopsida > Solanales > Solanaceae > Capsicum > Capsicum annuum. The sequence continues at coordinate 43,902,611 of NC_061120.1, forward strand.
TATGGTTATATACCTAAAAAGACAAAAGGATAATTATGATGATATGATTATATGCCCGACAAGGCTAAAGGATAATTATGATTTTAATTATATATACATGATTCAATTCTAGAGAATAATTATGAAGTTGATAGTTGTGATGATGATGATTATGATGTTGATTATACTTACTGGTTTGAGTTTTGATATACTTTATGATACATGGATTTGTTATGGTGTTGTAGATTCTATCGCATTCATCTTTGTATGTGTATTACCTATCACTAGTACACACCTATATCTATCAACCTTAAGGGGGTTTCAAAGGTATGGATGATGAGTATGCCTTATAGTGTATTATATGTTGATTGAACATCTCGAGCCATATCGGTAGGGGTTTATGAAAGGTTCAATTAGGCATTTTTTATCTGGACTATCCGATTACTCATATTGTTGTTTCTATTGTTATTCTTCTTATTATGATCACTGTTATGTTTAGTTTATTGCAACTTGTTAAAGATCTAGTATTTAGATTTGAGGTATAATTCTGACTCTTTCATCTTATGATTATATTATTATACATGTTTACCTCATAATTAGCTATATGGATTAAAAACCCTGAGTATACTAGCACTAGCTCCTATATTGATATGAGGTCTTAAGATGCAAGTCTAATGACTTAAGTTGTACCTTGAATTGACCTTTTTTATACATACATATATATGTATATCTATCAATATATAAATATGGTTTTAATGTATATCCCTTTTCTTTATTTATTAAGATTGTATATGTATTCCTTGGCCTCTTATACTCATATATATCTTAATGTTTTCTCTTATTTTGTATATTGGCCAGTGATATATTGTATAGTGTTAAGACTGCTAAGTATGAATGGAATAGGATAGTTCATCCTTAATACTTCCTTAGCCTTATTATGCTATTTTCTTGGTTATGAATCAATAGTTATCCTTATTATCTCATTTACTTTATTATGTGGTTGCTGGACATTTGGGTGTATTTTTTATTTTGCATATATGCTCTATGTATATGAAATTTTTAGAGGTCAGTCGGTAGTTTCCTATTGAGTACCACGTGTTTGGCAATCATACTACACATCTGAAGAATGTAGATCATAGTACAGGTAATCATTGGTGTTGTGTGTGTCATATAAAGCAACCATAGTTTAGAGACATAGAGTGAGCTCCTGACGTTCGGAATATTATTGTCCTCCCTCTTATACACTAGACTGGTCTGTATGTTGCATTCAAAGATGGTTGTATCTGTATATTCATTTAGTACCTTATTTGTATCCTTCTTATGTTAGAAGCTCTTGTACTGATTCCATCAGGTTTTGGAATTATCTTATGTATGTTAGTCATTTATTTCATCTATTCCATATTCCTTCCTTCATTCTTTTGGTAGTCCGTTATTAGAAAATATAGACTACAGGATTGGCTTGCCTACTGGTGGATTATAGTAGGCGCCATTATGACCTGAGAAATTGGCTCATGATAAATTGGTATCAGAGCCTAGGCTCACTTTGTATTGGTACAACAGCTAAATATTTAGTAGAGTCCTTCAGATTAGTGCAAAGACATTCGTAACCTATCTTTGGGAAGCTACATAGCATTCTTAGGAAATTTATTTCTTGACTCGTTATTGTATGTCCATATTGCTATGAGCCTCAAACATATTCGTTGACACTATTCTATTCCATAAGGACGATGTGAGGTTGTCGATCGATGTGCATGAGACCTTAGTAGTTTCTTTAGAACTTCAATTCAATGTCAGACTAAGGAGTTTTGGGATGGATGTCGAATATCTATAGCATCAGCCAAAGGATTTAGGGCCATCTCAGGCTCTAACAAAGATTGTGACTACTTTATCCCTTTGAGGTTCAACATTGGGGACCTTAAGTCTAATTATGGATACTTAATAGTTTGGGATAACATTCACTTTATTAAGTAGTTCTCAGAGTAGATTTAGGTCTCTTAGAGTTCATCGAGGTTCTTTATCAATTTTTGAGTGCGATATTGGGTTTCTCAAGTGGTCATGCATATTTATATGCTATATCTTTTTTATCAAGACATGGTACATGGATTTATTAGAGGATTATCATTTCCACTCTGTTTAGCATCAGAGAACTTGATAGCAGTTGGGTCTTCCATCTCTTAGGTTATTGATCATGCAAGGGCCACAGAGAGAGCTTAAATTGAGTTTAATGAAGGTAGTGGAAAGAGGACATGTCATCAATTTAGGGTTACTGGTATTTAATTTGGGAATAAGAATCCTTTCAATGGAGGTTAGCTTCACATACGGCCTATCATCCCTTTCCAGGTAGAGTTTTAGATTATGAGTAGCTCTTAGATTAGTCATGGTGATTATAGCAGGTATAGTTCTCATCATACCTGGTGGGTTTTTTGGTATAGGTCTTTAGGACGTGGTTGCCATTCTTTATTAGGGGGTATAGTATCTCAGAGTATTCCAGATGCTTGTCTTTGCTGTAGAGATATGGGACATTGGTCTAGAGAGTTCCATAGATGAGTTTATTTTTCAATCAGAGTTAGCATGTACACTTTGATAGCCTAGAGTTCTTGAGGTAGGCTATGACTGCGGGGAGTATGATCTTGGTAGTAGAGAGTGCTTTTAGTGTTAGTTGGCCAGCCATTTAGGACAAATTTGTGCTTCTTAGTAAGTTAGGGCTTCTGGGGTTTGTTATGACAATAGAGATATTGGTCAGTGATTTAGAGAGTGTCCCCGGTGTTGGATTGATAGTCATTTAGCTTATTCATATCAACCTCGTGATGTTGTGGCACCTTTAATTATAAATAGTACGCTTGGCACCTCGATTGATAATTCAGTTGGTTGGTCTGAATTTAGGCCCGTTTAGATCTCCCTTAGATCTATCAGGCATGTGGTTGCGAATTTCACCATGATTGGTGTGATTTTATTTCCCCGCTTTTACCTTTTTCGTTGTGTCTGTTGGGGTCTTCATACCCATTGATGATTATATGCCTTATAAGTCCATATTGGTTGGTGTGTTCGTTGTTATTGAAATCATGATTATATGATTACCCTCATGGCTTATTTCTTATAGTAGTGGATGGACTAGATCTGTATTAATATTTTCTCCCTATAGGTATAAAATTTGGGTTTCAAGTCCCATTTACCTGGGCACATTGGCCTTATTATGAACCTTGAGTAGTACTTGCTATTGATTTTCATTTTGGTATGGCCTATTCATTATATTGATGATTATATAGTTGATATTATTGTTATTGTTTGATGTAATTGATCCTAGCTTGATAGATGGCTAGACTGATAGTATTTTATTAGAAATTCTACTTTTATGCAGTTCTTATTGTTGGCTTAAGAAACTGTAGCTGTATTGGATAACTTTTCTTCTATAGCGAGGTTTGAATTGGTTGTTTTTCTCTTGGTTAGTGGTGCTATATTTATTATGGAGCGGGCTATGGTATTGAATGTATGTTGACCTTCTATGGTTTTGTTATGGTTCTAGATTTATCAATTTAGTTATATTATCATTCTTGAGTTTGGGATTCTTAGACTTGCCTCCTGTGTTGAGAAGGTTGTTGCATTGACTATCCCTTTCTATGTAGTCCGTTTTGAGCTTGATTAGCTTAGGGTTTGTTCTTCTCGTGGTCTATTTCATCGCATGATAATGGATTGATATTAATATCGAGATATCCTGGATTCATCTCTTAGACTTGTTAGGTTCATCTCCTTGTGATGGTTTGCTCTTGGTACTAGTGTAGAGATCAGATGCTCCTTGTCAGGACCCCAACCAGGGCCTGGCCGTGATAGGTATCTCATGTCCACCGAGGACCAAAGAGCACCCTCTTTTCCTAGCCAACCAAAGCACTATACAATATAATAGCAAAATTCAAAACATAAAACAAGATAGATATGTATGACTCAAAGAAGTCTAAGAATTTAACAACCAATCCATAGTTAACAGTAATCCACAAAGCCTCTAACAAGATTCAAATCAATCTAAGTCGGGACATGCCCCCAATGATAGCCAAATAGAAACCAAATTGTAGTCTATCATATAGAAGAAACATAACTTTAAAATGAGAAACCTTTCGAAGAATACAATCTCACCACTTCAAAGATGACAGCTGACAACCCACTATGCAGGAAAAACATAAGTCCCTTTGGACCCTGCAACGCATAGGGATACAGTGTCTGGAGATGATTAGTGGAATAAGCACTATCATGTAACTCAGTGAAAGGATAAAATAATGCCAGGATCATTAGTCCAAAAATCATTCAGAATTCAATGCACTTAATCAAATGCATATACCTAATATATATCACATGGCGGGATACTGATCAAGGCTTAACATGAACATTTAAAATAATAGCCTAGATTGTGTAGAATAACAATCATAAGCAAGGCACCCATGGGCTATATATTCCCAGATCTCCCGTAGCTAGAAGGGCCCCAGTGCATGTAGCCACACGAACCAGAGGATGATCATAATCATATGCCTGATGTGGGACTCGAACCTTTCGGCAGAAATAAAAAGTGACTTAAGCACTAATTTATATAACATGGGGGACTCGAACCTCCCAATCATATAATGATAATAATAAGGGGAGTCAAATCTCCTGGTCACATAGAACCCTCTATCGGATAGTGCAATTTTTAGTGTTGGTTTCTTGGGAAATCCACTTTCACGGTCTGATCTCCTGGTCACTTAGACCTCTCTGTAGGCTAGTGCAGTTTTCGGTGTTGGTCCCTTGGGAACTCCACTTTCATGGTCTGACTACAAAACCCGTTTTAAAGCCTAATTTAAATATTTAACACACACATTCCCAATTTATTGAACATATTATGCATTTATGCATCCTTTTGGTATTATCATACCAACCTCATTTGCAAGTTCATTATCATGTCACAATCCATTAACCATCACACGGGAGAAATTCATGACCCCTTAGGTTCAATTAATATTCACATGGGGAATCCACATACCCTAAAGTTTAATAAAACCATACCATGGTTCATTAACCTTTTATGCCAATGTGTTATTTCAAGTCTTACAGGACTTGAACAGCCTATGAAAGAAGAGATCTGTACTAAAGTATTATCCAGGGCAACCCGGCTCTTGATCTTTATTAAAGTAGGAACAATCTTGCTATATGCATTATCAATTTCACAATTTGGGTTGAGGGAATACAAATTCTAAAACCATATATAAAGGGAAAATCATTAAATTGGAGATAACCATGACCCCTTAGTTTATTTATCACTTACATGCACTCCAATGAGTGTGTAAATCTATAAGTAAGGCGTAATAGTTCAATATTAATCATCAGCAAACATTCAAATAATTTATATCCAAAACACTTAATCCATAGTTCAAAACCCAACATCAAAACCATGAATAATAAACTAATTTTCATTCCTTTAAGAAAATACAAGTATAGGAAAAGAGGTACATTCCTAAGACATACAAGTATTTGTGAGACATTGGTAACCTAGAACCCAAAATTTGAACATATGATGAAACCCTTATGCTTTCAAGGAGTTTTCAGTTTGAGAGTGGAATAATAGCTTTTGTGTCATGAAAACTAATGAAAATAGGTTCGTATAGTGTTTAAAGGTCGTTAATATGTGAAAATACCTCATTACACCTCATCCCAAGTAAACAAAACCAAAAACTGCCTGAATTTAAAACATTAGCGTAGCATGGAGTTTATCGCGGAGGCTAACCTCCATGTTATGGACCTTAGCACAGATATTATCCTCCGTGTCATGAACCCTATTGCAAAGATCATACTACATGACACGGGGAGATAGTGGAGGCTCACTACCTCTGTGGCCTAAAATCACCCCAAACCCTATCCAAAAATTTTAAAACTCTCTCGGGATACCCCATTCACATGCCTAAACACAATTTATGTCAAAAATTTATATTTAAAACATAGGAGGGCCAAAAATAAAATGATTGAAATTTTGAGTGTGTTACACTCCTTTCTTACCTTGATGTGGTTTTGTATTAGTGAAGTTAGTTAATTAAAGATAGGTGATATTTCCTTTGACCGCATCTTAAGTTTGAAATTTGGAAATTCTTTTTTCTTGAGTTGCTTGGTTCATTTTCTAGTAGAGGTGTTGACCTTGACATTGGTGTTGAGCTTGGTATTTCCTTCCTCAGTGATGTGATTCATGGGTTGATGAGTTATGATTTATCTACTTAGGTTGATTTAGGAAATCCCCATACCAGAGTTTGTTTGGCCTAATAAGATTTGGTGGAGTGCTTCTCCTTCATTATATTTTCCTACGTTCAACCTTTGAAAAATGGAGTATTGGACTTGTTAGTTTTCAGCTAAAGTTACATTTCTCTGAGTTACTAGAGTTTTTGCCATTACAAGTATGGTTTGCAGATTTTGGATTTGATGCCTTAGAATGGAGATTTGGAAGTTATGATAGATTTGGAGTATGAATGCCTAACCGTCTTCAGTTTTGGTTTGAGTAGTTGACATTGAGCGATTTGGCCATGGTGTTGAGACTCAAGCTTGCGGATGCAGATATTGAGTTCATCCTACATTTTATATTTGTCTTTGTTTAGATTTTTATCTATAGGCTGGTTGAGCCTACTCCGAGGTTACCTATTTGGTCTCCTGGAGTTCGGATGGATTATGGTTGATAGGTGTTCAGATGATAGTGCATAGACACGCTATTTTTTCCTTTAGCTTTGATGTCAGGTCTTCAGTTTTCTTTGGGATTTCTGGATGATATACTCAGCAGGAGTAATATACTTGAGTCGGATTCAACTTGGCTTCATTCTCTATTACTGGGACTTCTTGAAAGCAATAATTCAGTGTTAAGTAGTTGTGCCTTGGACTCCTTGATTTTATTTTGAAGAATTATTTAGACTAGTTGTAGCATTCACTTAGATTTCATTCCTTGGTTATCTCTATTTGTGTGCCCAGATAGGGCCTTATGGGGTTATTCTCATGTTTTCCATTTGGACATTTAGTAGATCAACCTCTGTTCTTCAAGTTTTTTGTGATGGGATTATGCGGACAAGAATCAGGGGATTTTCCTCTTGGTTTGGGGATGGATAGCAAGTATGGATTGGTAAAAGAATGTGACAACCGAACCAGGGTCTGGCCATTACAAGTATCTTAAGTTCACTAAGGACCGATGATCGCCCCCTTAGCCTATCCAAACAGGATACAACATACCTTGCAACGGCTGAATTCCAAGCATATAACAAGATAGAAAATAATAAGATCAAACATATCTAAGAGTTTCCACTTCAATACCCAATCCACAGTAATATCCATAAAGGCTCTACTAATGCGAAAACAATCTAAGTTAGGACATGCCCCCGAACCTGACAATGAAAATGACAATGATAGTGTAAATGTGAAGTCTTCAATTCTAACTTATGAAAGGAAAACTGCTGGAATGGTCAAGTCTTTTGGAAAATAGAAGCTCACCACTTTACCACAAATGACCGACTCTAAGATTACCTATCAGTGCACTGGAAAAGTAGAAGCATCTTTGGATCCTATATCACGTGGGGATACAACATTTAGAGATGGTTAATGGGGTGAACACTAGCGTGTAACTTAGGATAAGGGTAAAATAATGTCAATCAAAAGTTCAATTTTAAATTGACTATACATGTTCACATACATGCATACATATATGTAATAGATGTTGGGGTAGGGAACAAGGTTTAGCATGATAGTAAACATTATCCTGGACTATGTAGCTCAACCGTAATAAATAGGCACCCAGGGGCTATATGGTTCAACTCTCTTGCTGAAAGGGCCCAAGTACGTGTTAGCTACATGAACCAGAGGCATCAAGGAAGACCAGGGAATGCCCCAACACTACGTCAATCCTAGATACAAAATATATCAATTGTGTGAACCATAAATACAGTTATGTAGACCAACCCTCATGGCAGCAATGTGAGTTTTCAGTACAAGTCATTCGAGAACCATAACTTCATGGCTTAGCTACATAAGCCCCATTAATTCCAATTAAAATAGGTGTCTTATAACCCATTCATTAACCAAGGGAAGATATATTCAGGCACATCACATGTATCATCATATCATTTATCTTACAAGCTCATAATTATGCCATTGCAATTCCATTTACTTTGGTGGAATGCTTTGACCCCTTTTTCATTAAATAATAACAAATCCAACAAGGCTTTCAAAATCCATGTTCATTGTTTAACCATTTATGCAATGAAATAGAATACGTGAGTAAGTCAAACCAAGGGGCAATTCCACAATTCAAGTCATTTACACAAGTGGGTTAAGGGAATACAATTGTTCAAAACCAATTTCCAAGTTCAAAACATTAATTTAAGGGATTACCTCGATACCCATTCTAATTCGAAAATCAATGCATCCCATTAGTTCAAAAACATTTAATTCAAAGCATAAATAACTCATACAAATCATGGAAAGATAATTCTAGAATCATCCATTCCAGAACCTTCAACCCATGTCAACCTTTAAAACATAAATAACTCATACAACCTTTAAAACATATGTTTTTCACAAAATAAGATTTAGGGAAGAATATCATGCATGAAAGTGTCACAACTATAGAGAGAAATCACCCTTGAGAGCCCTAATTAACCAACATCTAAGAAACCCTAAGTGTTCTTGACCTTGGGGATTTGAAAGAGGTTGGGAATTTATTTTAATTTTTTTAAGAGTGATGATGATACCCTAAAGGAGTTTTAAGTCGAGGTTCATGATTGGGGAAGAGACAAACTGTCCAAAGTTCCCTTAATGAAATACCAAAAAATTATCGCCCAGTCGTTATGGGCGACCTTATGACTCGTGACCTCCAATCGTAGTTTGGATAGCAACCATCGAAACCCACATTGATTTGGATATGAATCATACCATAAGATTCATACTCAGACATTACGATTAGTTGGATCAAATCGTAGGCAAGACAGAACATCTAGGCATCACACTAGGTTGGCTACGGATGGGACTATATGACTCGTGTAGAGTCTTTACAACTCATTATGAGCCAATCACATTCACAAAAAAACTTGGCCAATCCATACCATATAGGCTACGCCTAGGGTCTTATAAAACATAATAACAACCAACAAATCATAGGAAGAGTAATAATCTAGGCAGTAAGCTCATAGGTCAAGAAATTTTTAAGGACCAGAATTCGAGGTGTTTCATTCTCCCCTCTTAGGATCATTCATCCTAGAATGATGAGTTAAGGAATTTATTTTCATGATTTAACATAGAGCACAACCACTCTTATCTTTAACAAAGACAGAAAACAAAGATGTTACGCAATACACATACCTCAAGTACGATTATCCAAAGCAGAAAACAAGAATGGATATTTGAACTTCAGGTCCTCTTTAGCTTCCCAAGTAGCTTCTTCAGCCTTATGATTCATCCATAGAACTTTCACCATATCCACATCCTTAGTTCTCAGATGACAAACTTGATTATCCAAAATCTTAACTAGGACTTTCTCATAAGACAAAGAATCTAAAATGGCAACACTTTCAAAAGGAATAACCAAGGAAGGATTGCCCATGCACTTCTTTAACATTGAAACATGAAATACTTGATGAATGGAACCAAATCTAGATGGCAACTCCAACTCATAAGCAACATGGCCCACTCACCTCATAAAGCAAAATAGACCAACATAGCAGGGACTAAGCTTCCCCTTCTTTCCAAACCTTATCACTCTCTTCATGGGAGATAGTTTTATGAACACTAAATCATCCACATTAAACTTTAACACCATACACCTTACATAAACATAGAACTTTTGATGACTTTCAGCGGCCTTAAGTCTATCCTGAATCACTTTCACCTTTTCTATGGCTTGGTAAACCAACTCAGGACGGAATAAACTACTCTTACAAACCTCACACTATCCAATAAGAGATCTACACCTGTTACCATAAAGGGATTCAAAAGAAGCTATCGCAATCCTAGAGTGTAAACTATTATTATACACAAACTCTATTAGAGGCAAATGATCATGCCCATGCCATCTACCATCAAATCAAGCATACAAGACCTTAGCATATCTTCCAACGTCTAAATAGTTATCTCTGATTGGCCATCCATTTTAGTATGAAAAGCAGTGCAAAATTTCACCTTAGTCCCCAAACCTCTCTAAAAATAACTCCAAAAATGAGACAAGATCTACGTACCAAGATCAGATATAATAGAGATAGGCACACCATGAAACTTGATGATCTTTTGAAGGAAGAGCTTGGGATAATCCTCCATAGAATAAGTAGTCTTCACTGGCAAAAAGTGAGCAGACTTAGTCATTTTATTGAGAGTTACCCAAATCATATCAAACTAGCGATCTTAGAAGACTGGAAACAAAATCCATATTGGTCACTACCCACTTCCATAAAGGCAACTTAATCTCTTGAGACAAACCGCTAGACCTGAAGTGTTTAACTTTCACTTGCTGACACACCATGCACTTAGCCAGAAAATTTACCACATCCCTCTTTATGTTATTCCACCAATAGATCTCTTTCAAATCATGGTACACTTTTCTCAAACTTGGATGAATAGTGTACCTCGACTCATATGCCTCAACAAAGATCCTCTCCTGTATCTCATCAACATAGAGAAGACATAATCTACCTTAGTAGCTCAAGATACCATCACCACAAATCTCAAAAGCCATCACCTTCTAGTGACCCACATCATCTTTGATTCTCATTAGAATAGGGTCTGAAACCCACTTCTCCTTCACCTCGGCATCCAGAGAGGACTTCACTAGCTATTATCAAACAAACCACCATCTTCAGAGTCCAAAAGACGAACTCCAAAATTATCCAAACTATGAATATCATTAACTAACACTCACTTCTCGTCATCAACATGAGAGAAACTCGCCATAGATAACCTACTAAGAGTATCAAAAACCATGTTAGCTTTTCTTGGGTGATGAAAAAGACTCATATCATTGTCTTTGAGTAACTCAAGCCATCTCATTTTCCTAACATTAAACTCCTTTTAAGTAAACACATACTGCAAACTCATATGATATGATAAGATGTAAACATATACCCCATATAGGTAATGGTATGAAATCTTCAAAACGAATATTACCGCCAACAACTTTATGTCATGAGTCAAATAGTTCTTCTCATGCACCATCAACGTCCTAGAAGCATATGCCATAACATTACACTACTACATCAACACATAATCGAATCCCATACAGGATACATCATAATAAATAATAAAGCCATCAGTACCCACAGGTAAGTAGTGACGTTAAAGATACACCTCTACTCTATAGATGATACGGTCACTGGCACATATAATAACCCTACAAAGGTTAGGATCAAATCCCAAGGGAATATGTGGATTCGTGTCCCTCAAATGTTGTAATCTATGGGCAAAATTGGAAAAGTAAATGGGGGGTTTTGAATAGCAATATCGAACAAGTGGTAAATATCAACTTTGATTGTAATTAGTTATAGGTGAACACTAGGATTGTGTTCCCCTGGCTACTCAACTTTGTAGGATTATCATTCTTTGTTGAACCAACCTAATAATTTATATGTAGAATCGAAAAGATATGTACTTTCAACAGTCTTTTGGACATGCAGAAGGATTTCACCCTTTACCTTTTGAGTCTCAAGATGTCACCATACTAAACCTTATCTTGATCCCAGTTAACTATTACCTCTTGATTCTCTATATATTAGATGAAATATAACTATCTTACATAGATAAACCTAGAAGCATGGATCAATAGTTAAACTCCAAATTACTATTTTTATTATCTTTTCCTCATCACTACTCCTCTTTTGAAGTAAGTAGTAATAATCTAGGTAGGATCCTAATGTGTCCACCCATTAAGAAAACTATTATATTGAAGATAAATCAATGCATGCATAGGTATTAGTTTGAAACAACAATAGCACTTCCCCTACTTTGTCAATTCATCAGGTTTTCCAGAACCCTTGTTATAGGTTTTTAGCCGCTCATGCTTGTGATGTAATCAACATCACTCATAATTGAAAGCATAAGATGAAATTACAATAAAAAGAAGTAAAACCCTTACACCATAACTGAATTAATCAACTGAAGTCAATACAAGAGAATTCCAAGACCAAAATTGAATCTCAGAAGCAAAATATGTTTGTAAGTATCAAGAGTGCATATTTATAACTAAAACTCTTATAATGGGTATTTATAGTACATGAGGGAACCCTAAAATCAAAGCCCGAATGAAATTGGAGAAAAACAGGTCAGTGGGCACGCACTTATGGTCCCTACTTATGCCCTATCCTTGGGCGAAGGTAGTACTTATGGCTTGTCGGGAGTGCGCAAGTAGTGACCGCAAGTGCCAGACCAAAATTTCCTAAAATTCATCTTTAGGATTTTGGAATTTAATACTTTCTTTACCCACTGCGGTCAATAAGTACTATATGCAGTCCACATGTTGACTTAGCAAGTGACGAGAGTCATCTTTTTAGCTCTTCTTTAATTACCGAACATATTTTCATAATGTACAATCGGGAAAATGACCCAAACATCAATAATTTCTCTCAAAAGTAGTCAAAAACACTTTTTTTCTCTTTTACACGAACTTAACATCAAAAACATAATTTCCTACAAAACATACCAAAAACACATCATATCTTACCAAACAACCTCAAAAATTTGTAAATTTCATACTTTTAAGCGTTGAAAGTGCTATATTTCTATAGCACATCAACACCCTCAACTTAGAACATTTTCATGTCCTCAGGCAAAAAAAAAGACAACAAAACAAAAATGATTCTTAACTAGGAGAATTTATGTTATTCAAAGCATTCAGCCAACACTTCAACCTCACAAAACAACACCCCCTCCAACCTCACTTTTCAAAACCAACTGTGTATAAACATAAAGCATAATATTGTGACCTAGTGGAATGAAGGTATGGTATTACATTAGTAACAGATAACTACGTAGATGTACCAGTTACACCGCCAAAAATAAACAAGCAACTAATAATATGACTCATGTGCCCTCACAACAAAGATGTCTCACTCACTCATATGAAATAGTGCATGTCAATGCAGGGAAAGTTAAGACACACTCATACTTAGAAGAGAAGTTCCAATCATATTTTCCTTACCTTAGCATTCAGACAGTCCAGTTAGGATCACTATAGGACTCTTCTTAACTTGTAATGTAGTCTTAGGGGGTGGTATGGTACAGATGGAAATATCAAGTGACTAAGCCTCTTAAGTAATACACTAACCTTGGGGTCTCAATTATTAACCAGTTTATCATTTATTTCACCCGTATTTCTCCCTTTTTATTTTAAAACACATTCAGGTTGGGTGTGGTCTTTTTTTTTATTCTTTTTCAATTTTTTTCACAATTTTTTATTTTCTTTTTCTCTTTTCTTTTGGTTTTTGTTTTTCTGCCACACCTAGCCTTGCTAACCTTTTTTTTTATTTTACCCACTGCATACTATGCACCCCTATGATAGCTACCCACAACTTAGGTGTTTTGCCTAAGTTAAGGTGCACAATGTCCAAGAAGGATCAGGGCCAAAATAGGTTCATTGTAATATAAATGGGAAGGTGAATAGGTGACAACAAATAAATAGGCTACAAAGCTCAAAATAGGGATCAAGGGATTCTATTTTACACTTGGAAGGTCATTTAGTCTAAAAGTGGACTACAATAAAAAACAGCCTATGATCCTTTCTGAACCGACTATCTTTCAACCTAGGCAAAACTTAGTTTTGAATTCAACAGACAAAGGGAACTACATCGCATCTCACACACACATAGCATAGAGTTAATACTAAAATCTACCACTTATCTGGTTCATGCAATTGTTAGAAAGTGATTATCATGCCCCTAGTCCTAAAGCCATAACTAGATCCACATTGTTCACAAATATATAAATGTACACAGTTCTAAAACAATTTTTGAGGGGTATCAAAATTTATTCAAAATATGAATACTGGCCTAAATACTTAAAAATCTCCTAATTACACAAAAACACAACAAAATACGACACAAATTATCCTACACATGTCAATTACACAATAACACCCTAATTAACAGGAAAGTTTCACGACAATAAAACCTACGACAGCTATGGTATACCCTACTCGAGACTAAAAACTATATACCATCCCCAACGTACTAAAATAATATGAAACAAAGGGAATGCGGACATACTTGGGATGCACTAGGAATCCATGTCATGATCTTTCCCATATGAGGGTATATCCAATGGTGGAGGCCATAGTGGTGGCAGTGCACTATGAGAAGATGCATCCACAACTAGCCTGGCATGCCTCTGCCTATAAACATCCTTAGTCTCCATTGAATCATGGGTGGGCCTCTTTAGGCCTTGCTCATATGGACTATTTGGAGTCTGTAGGTCTATCTCTCGGCCTCTCTTAGTCCCAACTATGGGGACCGCCACATCATCCTCTAAAAATAAGTTAAATCTTCTGAGACCACATAGAAGTGACATTTGAAAATTTTAGGGTATTATGAAGGGATGATAGTCATATGGCTCTTTCTGAGAGAGCGCACCTCTGCTCGCAAGATATCCACCTTCTCCTTCATATGTTCTAGATTCGATGTGTCAATCTCTACAAACTGGTCAGTCACACTTCTCTAAAAAGCATCAGTACATTCATTTAAATGAACACATAACTCTAACATAACAACTCGATATGCAGACTATCACCAAACCTTATTTGTCTCTAGTGTAGTTTGGACCCATAGCCTAAGCTGCTCATATAATATGAGTAACTCGATCTTAATAATTGGTAGCTGAGTGTACATCACCTCTATTCTTTCCTTAGCACCTAGTAAATCTGGTATGATTTTCTCTATAACAACATCCTCATAAATATTGTCTATCACAAACACCATTCGTATATCGTCTAGCTACTTCACTGTCATATACACCTCTAAAACTACTTATTTACATTCAGTTTAAAGGTGATATCCCTAAGTACATATCAATTAACACTCTATCAGTGGATAGAAAGGATCTACCTAATATAATGAGGGCTTGAAATTTCACCTCATAATCAAGAACCATAAAATCAGTAGGGAACACAAGGGATGCCAACTGTTGATACCCTTTGGAGTTGATCCACATAGTGAAGGATGAGGTCCCTCAAATTCAATCACAGGAAAACACAATAAATTAACTAGGAAGTAAGAAAGAGAGAGTAGGAAGAGTAAGAACATAAGATTTTAATGTGGAAACCCCATTTTTCAAGAAAGGAAAAACCACGGCTTACCCTTACAAGCATCTAAAAATCCACTATAATCAACCTCTTGATTACAGAATCAGTTTCATCTTAACTCTAGGCACCTCCTTCTTGTAGTGACTCTACTACAGCTTAACCTTGGTAACTCTACCAAGACACCCTCACTACTATTTAACTCTAACCAGTTTTGGACTTAGGCTACTCTACCTAGTCACTCTCAAATAAAGAAGAAAAGCTCATTACTATTATAAATTGAGTAGTTTATTTACAAATCAGAACTCACTCAATACACTCTTTATTTTAGCATACAAAAATAAGAACTTCAGACAAACTTGGGTTTTTGCCTATTTCCTCTCTTCAACCATTGAATTTGCAAAAAACCATTTAATGAAGAAGCATATTTTTCCTTTTATAGATGAGTGATGATTAGAGATGAAATGTCATTGGACCAGGTGTTATAATTATTATGAGCAGCACCTGATAATATATTACATAAGAGGAAAAAACTATGCAGTCAAAAGTACTAGTTGTATTATAGCCATGAACATCCAGGAACCTAGTCCCTATAGTCATTTGCTCAACATAAATACTTTATGTAAAATTTTCCCTTATTAATGATGTCAAACCAACCATAAAGCTTTGAGCATCAATGTATATTCATTACATTTAATTAGTGTTATTACCACTTTGAAGATGAATGTTCCCCCTATCATCATGATTCCCCCTTTATGCAACATAGGGATATGGTCCCTTGTTGTTATTTTCTTACAAGGATTTAGTTTATTCCCCCTGTCATCATGCATCCTTCATTTATCTATTTATCACATCACTTATTTCCCCCTATCAGCATGTCATTTAAATCTAAAACTCAACATGTTGTAGCATTATTTGATACCAGTATTCCCCTTTTAACACCATTGAAAAGTGAGTACAGTAAACCAAGAGTAAAATAAGCATAATTTAGTTAATTCGTGGCCACTGGTGAAACACTAACATAAAGAATTACGTTTCAATTTAAAGAGGAAAATATAACACACAAAGAAATGATTCATTCGTAAGTATAGGATAAGTATCATTGTAATGCATAATTTAAATGTTCTAGGAAAAAGCCACAGAAATCAAGAAGGATTAACAGGTGAAGGACTGGGAAAATATTTTTGAAAGAGTAGGGTTAGGTTGTTGTTGAGATGCCTTATCTCTACATTCAGGTTAAAGACCTCATTAGTTAAGATTGACACCCTCTTCTTTAGTTCAGCATTCTCAGGTCTGAGCATTTTAGAGCCACATGGGCTTCTTTTAGGGAGATGCTAAATAGTCACCTGGAGCTTACTAATTTATTCATCCTTGGCAGCTAGATTAAAATTTTGTTCTTCTATTTCCTTGTTAATCTCCTTTTGAAAAATGCTATGTGATGTAACATTTTAGTTTTGAGCAGTGTCTTTATGCCAAGCATTTGTAGCATAGTTCCTTGGGTTCTATTTTCACAGACAATACCAAATTGGTCAAATACTTTATTCAAATAATATCCATAAGGCATGTCATGTTTTCCATTTTTCCCAAGAACAATTTTGTGAATATGTTCCATCATTAAAGCAGGTAGATTAATGAATTCAAAAGTACTAAAGAATTCCATCACATTCAAATTAGTGGATGGGGTAATGTTTCTCTTTTGTGATGTAGGCAGAATTACCTTGTTCACATAGTCGAAGACTAATTGAAACTCACTCTTGAGTGATTTTCTATTCACTGCAGCCACACATTTTCCTTTGACCTTTGATGCATTTTCTAAGAATTCTATTAAAGGAAGCTACTTTGAGATAGTTATTACTCGATATATAGGAACTTCTAAAGTTATAGTTCTTAATCCATATATAGGAACTTCTAAAGTTCTTCTAAGTGTTTCTTCATTAATCTTGATTTTCTTTGTTTGGAGCTGTGCAGTTAGATTCAGCCCATCTTCTATAATTCTAAAGTGAAATATAATTCCCTAACTATCTTACCAAAAAATAGTGGAAATGGGTCCTTTTATGAGATGTATCCAACCTTGATATGGAACCATCTCGACTAATTCCACCATAACAGGTTCTGTTACCATATTTGAATAAAAAAACCTTCCATTTAACACCTTTTGATTTTCCAAGAACCTAATTCTAACTTCCTTCGATACAACCTTACTTTTCTCCTCATTCTTTCTTCTAGTATAAGTGATCACAAATTCTTTTTCAGCAACTTTCCTCTTCTTGGAACCAGGTCCCTCAAGTGTCAGTTGCTTCTAAGTAAAACTTCCAAACCATTTTCTAGAAATTCTTAGTTTTTTATTGATACAATTTTTTTGTAATCAACTATGCCCTTTCCTGAGATATTTCACACTAATATTAGGTTTTAAACAACCCAGGTTTCATCTATCACAACACTATCAAAATAGTTTTAAGGATTCACGGATGATTGTTCATCAGTAAGTTGAATAATGAAGGTTTTTAGACTTTGGAAAACTCAGAGAAGAATGATATTATTCAGGAAGTTTTGGGAAGGGATTTTTCACAATGCTATGCTCAGAATCCTTTGAACAATATAAAAATTAGAGAACTGCAGCAGTAGGAAGGTTTTTTTCTTAGAAGGGCTACTTGGGATTAGGATTTTCCCTTTTGATAAGAAAAGGAGTGGGTTCATCAAGATTTAAGGAATAATGAGCACCAGGAAGGGTTTTCTGTGGGAACAAGATATGGTCAATTTCAGATTTTTAGATGACACCTTTCTTTTTAGAATAGGATAAATTTTTCTGACAAAAGGACGGAAGGACACAAATTTTTTTAACAAAACAGAAAAAAATTTCACATAGAAGCTATGAACCTAAGAGATGGGATCGGTTCGCTCTCTAGTTTGAGTGAATCTTCAACTTTGTGCTTGTCACATTTGTCTACCTCCAATGTTGTTGCAATAGGTGTATACTTGCAAAGGTATAATACTAATTTAGAATAACAGGAACCTACTTTATCATGGATACTTGTCTTCTTGACATAGCCAAATTTGGGAAGAGACACTAATTCACATATTAGGTCAGTTTATATTGATCAATCTATGCTCTAGCCTCTACATACCCTTTTTTTTATCTCAGATCTTGTTCTTGAGGAATATTTGAGGATTAGGTCCCCAACTTGACTTTACTAACCTTGCTACAACATCCTTTTAAAAGATAAGTCTTTTAAGGACCAGGTTCTTTCAAATCAACTATTTGAACCTATGACACCTCTACCTTGGAGTGCCTTGAGATACAGAACATAGTCAGATCTTCTAAACTTAAGCACTGGACACTCACTTTTAATGAACATTAATAACTACAATCCCTTTTCTCCAACCTAGAACCATGATCACTTGTTTGATTTGGGATCCCACTTGAGGTTGAGTTCCCAGTAAGAAGACAATAGTGTAATCTAAACCTTCTTGGACCATATAGGTAGACAATTCTTCTTCATCTTATTCAAATACTTAAACCTATTTGGTTGTATATTCTCCTACTGAACATATTTGAATTTGTTCGTTGCAGCACTTATCTAGCATTGATAATTCTCCTTAGTGTGCCCATCTTTCCCACAATAAGTGCACATAGGTTTGGGAGACTTGTTTATAGCATCATTGATAGTATTTCCTTTCCACCTAGTAGGTTGTAATTATCCTTGATATCCCAGTCCATTTTCATCGTTAACACTTTAACTAATCATATTAGAAATAATGTGTGAAAAAGCAATCTATTTAAGAGATTTGTTCAACTCTTGTCTTAAGAAGACCAGGTCTTTTTCTAACTCTTCCTTCTATTTAAGTGAAAACATAAGGTGTTTTGGAGCTTAACCTTTCCTCAACATTAATTTGAAGCCTTGAAGTTTATTTCTTACCTTTTTTATCTACCTCATTTACCTTCTTTATATTACTCATTAAAATTAGATTTTCTAATTTTATTTTTGTGAACAACTCTTCAGTTTTAAAATTTTGTAAAGCTAAACCAATGAACTCATGCTCTTGATTCTATACTTTTTCTTATAAGGAATTCTTCTCAACAGTTAGTTCACATGCAGAGTCTATCAACCACTTGCAAGCCTTTTTATCTTCCTAGCAGTGTAATAATATAGATTTTCCTTAATATTAAAAAGAGCTACCTTTTTTTCTTTTTAATCTTCTGTGTTTTCCACTGGACTGTCTTCCACTGCTACCATAGAAACATCCCCAGTCTTCTCATCTTCACCTAATTACCAAAAGAGTCTCCCCAGGCTTTTAAAGCTTGCTTTACGGCATACTCAGTTGTTCCCATCCTTCTTGAATATTTAGGGACTTAGTCCCTGTTCTTTTTTTTATCATATTCAGTCTTGAGATACTCTTGATAATTCAATTTATGCATTGTACAATCCTTAATAAAGTGCTCAACACTCACACATTTATGACACACCTCAACATTATTACCTCTTTTACTGTTGCTTCTTTTTTTTGGAACTATCCACTTTTCTTCATGTCTCAAACAATCCTATTTTCCAATTAAGAACCATCAGTATCATCTTCACTTGAGTCATATGTTGTAGACTTCAATGACAGAGATTTTTCTTTTTTAACTTCCTTGTTCTCTAGCCCTTTTCTCTCTATTATAAGGGTCTTTAGGTTTCTTGCTTCAATTGTGGCATCCATTTTTCTTTCCTAGGACTTAGGAAGAATTTCAAGAATCTTTGTCACTTCCTTGTACAATGTATTCACTTTTCTTGAGCACTGATGCTCATTTATGATTGAAGTGAATCTTGTGTCCATTTCTTGGATGGTTTCTCCTTCTTTCATGGTGAAGGTTTCATACTAAGTAGTCAACATGTCTACCTTAGAATCTATCACATCACTTGTTCCTTGATGAGTAGTCCTCAGGAAGTCTTAGATCTTTTTGTCATTTTCACAAGCTGAGATTCAGTTATATTCATTAGGCCCTATGTCACAGATTAACAATTTCTTGGCTTTGTAGTTTTTAAATTTTTTTTCTATCTTCATCATTGCACTCCCTTTTGCTTTTGATAACTATTTTGTAACTTCTCACTCTTTGACTTCTTTCATAGGGACATAAGGACCATCAAGGATTATGTCCATCATTTCACTGTCCTCAGCCATAATAAAGTTAAATATCCTAGTTTTCTTCCACCCATAATTCTTCCAATAGAATATTGGTAGTCTGGTGGTAGATTTCCTTTCTTTTAAGTTAGTTGAAGTATCCATGCTAACCAAATCACTCTAAGTGTGAACCTTTTATAGTGTTATAGCTCTGATACCAATTGTTGAAATCCTTAGGGGTTGCACCTCACAGTGAGGGACTAGGTCCCTTAAAGTTAATCATAGGCAAAACATAGTAAATCAACCAGGAAGTATGAGATAGTGCAGAAAGAGTAAGACCATAAGATTTAAACTTGGAAACCCCCTTGCTCTAGGAATTAAAAACCATGACTTTTCCTTATAAGCACCTCATACCCTATATCAACCTGGTTATTACAGACTCAATTTTATCCTAACTCTAGGCACCTCCTGCCTGTAGAAACTCTACTACATCTTAACCTTGGCAACTCTACCTAAGTACTCTCAAGTAAAGAATAAAAGTTTATTACTCTTATAAACTAAGTAATTCATTTACAAATCAGAACTCACACAAGACACTCTCTATTTTGGTATACAAAAATAAGAACTTGAGCTAAACTTGGGTTTTTTTCTTTTTCCTCTCTTCACTCTTTGAATTTGCAAAAATATATTTTATGAAGAAGAAAATTTTTCTTTTTATAGATAAGTGATGATTAGGGTTTAAATGTTATTGGATCAGGTGTCCTAATCAGTAAGAGCAGTACCTGGCAGTTTGTTACACAAGAGGACAAACTATGTAGTTAAGCGTGCCAGCTGTATTTTAGCCATGAATATTTAGGGGCTTTATCCCTTGTACTCATCTTTTTATCATCAAAAATTCATATAGCACCACCATTACTTCTATGTTAGACAAAACACCCACTGGTTTCTTTATAGATGAGTCAGCCATAAACAGTTATATAGACGTAGGTTTTAGTTCCCCCATCCTTAACAGCTTGTACACAGCTAGTGGCATCACATTTAATCCTAATCCCAAGTCACATAAAGCCTACTTGACATTAAATGGCCCAATAGAACATAAAATAGTGACTTCTCTGGGATCCTTCTTATTTTGTACTAATGGTATGGAAGGGGTCGCACTATAAGGGTGCACATGATCACCGGTCTCAAAAACCCAATCCACACCACTATCATATTCAAAATCACCATCACCCTATGTCGACTCCTCATAATCTGCCTTAGGTGTCTTATTGATCTCAATGCTATTAATCTTCAACTCCTTAATAGTAGGTATAAGCGGATCAGCAGTAGTGGCACCACAAATAGGGTGATATCTAGATAACAACTTATAGCTGGTGGATATTGAACTTTTTTACTTAGAAGAGTAATAAATTGTTTCTATTTTATCAGAAAAGATATTTGACTGAACTGGTGCTCCAACTTCTTGATAGGAGTGGCATTAGACTTCACCTTCTGGGCCAACCCTAAAATGTCAGCCCTAATCTTCTCAAGGATGTTCTCTTAATTATTTTTGACCTTTCACTAGTTTAGATAGCAATTCTTCTATTCTTGATTCCGTATCTTATCTCCCAGGAGGAATGTACTGGTCTCTCTTCTCTTTGTAATCATCTCTCTATCTCCATTTACCTTTTTTGTTCCTACTGCGGTCTCTATATTTGTCATCATAGTATTTCCAACCTTGGTTTCCTTTCCCTTGGTCTCGAATACTCTCTAATTTACAATTTTAATACCTAGCCTCCTCTTCTAATGCAGAATTATAAGCTCTGGAAGATGCACCTGTGCTCCTACTGCATGAACTTTCTCAGAATTCATAGTAGCAAACTCCTTTACCATTAACCCAAGATCAGTCCTTAGTAGCCTAATCTCTTGCGATATAGAGTCATTAGTTACTCTTTGGTCAATAGCAGCTCCAATGGTGTAGGTACCAGAAGCCCTCTCTGTCTCTCGAGTTTTCCTCCCTTGATTAGTGAGAGAGATCTGGTCTAGAATATCAGAAGCTTACTCCCACCATTATCTCATAAAAGCTTCTCTAGAGATATTGTCTACCATAGCTCTAGAATAGATATCCAGGGCTCTATAGACTAACTCCAATAAGTTCATCCCTGAAATTCGATGGTTTTGCACCATTCTCAATTTCTTCTTCAACCTAAAATAAACCTTATACATTGACTCAGATTGCAGCTACCTGAAATTATAGATCTCATCCTTAAGCTACAACATCCTGTATGGCGGAAAGAGTCAATCCAAGAATTATCTATGCAACTTATTTTGTGTAGTGATAGATCCTCTTGGAAGTTCCCCTAACCATAAAAATGCTTATCCTGTAAGTGAAAAGGGGAATAACCTCAGTCTAAGATCTTTCTAATTCATACCTAGATATGTATATGAAGGGAAAATTCTAGTGCAATTTGCTAGATGTGTGTTTGTGTGATCCGTAGGCAACCTCGCAAATACACCCTTCATGTATAAGAGTTGAATCATAGCACTAAAGATATTGAACTTGATATCAGAGGCAAAACAGAAGGAATGATGGCTCCAGTATCTACCAGCTTAACGTATACCATATATTCTCCATTGTTTTCATATGTCTCAACATACTGATTTGTTGGGATCATTTGAGCTCGGCCTCCTCCAACTCTATTTTGATTTCCACCGAGTACTGTCAAGCAGTCTGCTGACTATCTCTGCTCAGCTAACTTTGCCTCTCGATCTATTTGTTGAGCTTCTTATTCCCTCTTTTATTCAGTATCTTGTGCTAACAACACCTTTATTTTTTGGTCAATAATATCCTAAACTCCTTTAGGAAGAGGTGGAAGCACATCATTACGAACTGCTTCAGGAAGATTGTCTCTATTCGGCTCTATCATCCTACTATGTTTTTGTAGGATCCTCTCTGGATTCAGATTCAGAGGGAGTAAGGGATTTTCTCTACTCTGTGTGCCAGACACACAATGATGTATACATAACTAAGAACAAAAACAAAAAGAAAACCCAAAAACTTTAACAACTTCAAATCACAAATCAACACCGTATTCCCTGGCAACGGAGCCAAAATTTGGTGATGTCTAAGATACATCTCTATTTTGAAGATGATACAATCGTTGCTAAACATAGTAACCCAATAAAGGTTAGGGCCAAATCCCAAGGAAATACATGGACTCATATCTCTCTACATTTGTAATCAACGGGCAAAACTGGAAAAGTAAATGGGACATTTTGAATAACAATATCGAATAAGTGGAAAATATCAACTTCGGTTGTAATTAATGATAGGTGTATACTAGGATTGTGTTACCCTGGCTTCTCAACTCCATAGGCTTATTGTATTTTGTTGAATCGGCCCGATACTTTACATACAGAATCGATAAGTTATGTACCTTCTACAGTCTTTCGGACGAGCAGAAAGATTTAACCCTATACCTTTTGAGTCTCAGAATGTCTCCTTACTAACCCTTATCTTTATCCTACTTAAATATTACCTTTTGAGTCTCTAGTTATTAGATGAAATCTAACCATCTTACGTAGATCAAAACTAGAAGCGTGGATCGACAGTTAAACTCTAAATTGTTGTTGTCATTATCTTTTCCTAGTCACTACTCCTCTTTTGGAGTAAGTAGCAATAATCTAGGAAGAATCCTAATGTGTGTGCACATTACGAAAACTATTATCTTGAAGATAAAGCAATGCATGCATGGGTATCGGTTCAGAAAAACAATAGACATCCCCTACTTCATCAATCATCTAGGGTTTCCAAAACCCTAGCTATGGGTTTTTAGATGCTCATGGTTGTGAAGTAATTAACATCATTTATGGTTCAAAGCATAAAATGAAATCACAATAGGATGAAGTAAAACCCCAAAACCATAACTGGTTAATAAACTGAATACCATACAAGAGAATTTCAAGACGAAAATCGAATCTCAGAATCAAGATATATTTGTAAGTATCAAGAGTGCATCTGTTTTAGTAAAAATCACATAATGGGTATTTATAGTACATGAGGAAATCCTAAAATCAAAGACCGAATGAAATAGGACCAAAAAGGGTTGGTGGCCACTTATGGTCCCTACTTGTGCCCTATCCTTGGGTGTAGGTAGTATTTGCGGCTTGTAGGGAGGGCGCAAGTGGAGACTGCAAGAGCCAAACAAAAATTTCCTGTAAGTTAGCTCTCTAGATTTTGGACTTCTAACACATGCTTTGTCCACATGCGGTCCATAGGTACTACAGGCCATCCGCATGTTGACTTAGTAAGTGTCAGGAGTCATCTTCTTAACTCTTTTTAAATTCTCGAACATGCTTTGGTTATAAATAATCTCAAAAGTGTCTCGACCATCCATTATTGCTCTCAAAAGTAGTCAAAAACACATTTTCGTCTTTTTTATGAACTTAGCATACAAAACATGATATCCTATAAAAAATACCCAAAACGTATCGTATCTAACAAAACAACCTTAAACACTTGCATATTTTCATTCTTTTAAGCATTGAAAGTGTTATATTCTATAGCACATCAGTAGGGTTAAAAAAGGAGCAGAAGTCAAATTATCCTTCAACTTCTCAAAACTACCCTTGCAAGTGTCAGACCATAGAAACTTCACCTTTATATGAGTCAACGTAGTCAATGGGGCATCAATAGAAGAAAATCTCTCTACAAACCTTCTATAATATCTGGTCGAGCCCAAAAATCACTAAATGTCCATTGGAGTCATAAGTGTAGGCCACTTCTTAACCACCACAACTTTCTATGGATCCACCATGATCCCTTCACTAGAAACAACATGACCAAGGAAATTAATACCATTTAACCAAAACTCATATTTTGAAAACATAGCATGTAAACATTGATCCATAAGGGTGTGCAACACTATACAGAGGTGATTGGTATGATCCTTCTGACACTTAGAATAAACCAATATGTCATTAATAAACATAATGAAGAATAAGTCTAGAAATTGATAGAAAACTTTGTTCATAAGATCTATAAATGTCGTCGAGGCATTAGTCAATCCAAATGACCTCACCAGAAACTCAAAATGACCATACCGTGTTTGAAAAATAGTCTTAGGGATATCCATTTCCCTAATCATCAACTGATGATAACCCGACCAAAATTCAACCTTAGAAAATTACTTTGCACCCTACCGCTGGCCAAATAGTTCATCAATCCTAGGAAGAAGATAGTTCTTCATCACTGTCACTTTATTCAACTGGCGGTTATCTTTACACATTCGAAGGGACCATTCTTTATTGAACACAAAGAGCACCAAAGCACCCCATGAGGAAACACTAGTGTGAATAAAACCCTTGTCAAGAAGATCTTTCAACTACTCTTTGATTTCTTTCAACAAAGATGGAGCTATTCTACAGGAAGGGATAGAAAGAGGACGAGTGACCGTAGAAGATCAATCCTAAAGTCTATTTCCCTATTGGGAGGGGTACCAAGAATATCATCAGGAAACACTTAGGGAAACTCCCAGACCACAGGGACAGATGACAGTGAAGGACCCTTGGAATTAGAATCTTTAACCTCAACTAGGTGACACAGACACCCTTTGGAAATTAATTTTTGGGATCTTAGATAATAAATGAATGCTCCCTTTGGCACTAGGGAACTCCCTATCCACTCAATCACCAGTTCATTTGGGTATTGGAAACTGACCCTTTAGGTTCTATAATCAAGAGACGCATAGCACGAATGGAGATAATTCATCCCCAAGATAACATCATAATCTAATATTTCCAACTCTATCAAATCCACCAACGTCTTCTTATCACAGATACATACCACACAACCATTTTAAACTCTCCTAGGCACAATAGAGTCACTAACTAGGGTAGACACAGAAAAAGGATCAAGAATACACTCAAGACCAAAACCAAAATAAATAGCAACATAAGGGGTCACATAAGAAAAGACAGACCCAGAATATATCAAGCAATATACATCACAAGAGAAAACTTTTAGCATACCAGTAACAACATCAGGAGATGCCTAAGAATCTTGATGGGTGGCAAGAACATAAAGATGGTTCCAACCATTTCTATATCCAAAAGTATGACCCTTTGGTGCAGAAGCTGAAGAAGCAATAATCGAGACCATATTAGCCCCAGTAGAAACATCACCAAAGGGACAGTTCCTTGAAATATGGCATAGCTGGCCACATCTAAAACACTTATTTCTCCCCTTATCATAAAAACCATAGTGCAACTGACCACAAAATCTGCAAAAATGATATGATAGAGCTGATGGGCCTGACAGGACTGAGATTATGCACTCTGTGACTTAAACCCATGATTTCTCTACAAACGGAAATCATCGGACAACTTAAGATATGGAGCACTACCCATAGAATAATATCTAGAATTTTCCCGCTTCTTCTTAGACCATTGCCTGCTATCTCTACCTATATTCTGCTGGCCTCCACCCTAATCAGGATACCTGGACTTCTTACTTTGTCTCTTCCTTATTTTGGCTTGTTTCTTCTTTTCATCTTTAATCTGCTATATATAAACCACAAGCTTAGAGATATCTATGTCACTATTTAGAAAGGTCACCTTTCACTCTAGCACCAAGACCCGAGAAAAACCCAAAGCAAACTTTTTCATGCTAGACACTATCTCTGAAGCATAATGGGACAACTGATGAAATTTCATGGCTTACTCTTTCAGTGTCATCCTTCCCTATTTAAATTCACACACTTCTTAGCTTTAGCCACCCTCAACTCTTAAGAAAAGAAACTATCCAAAAAGGCATCAAAAACTAACCTATAGTGCTAACTCCGTATCACCACCCCTACATTGATCCCAGTCCTTATAAAACTAATATACCATATCCTGCAATTAATAAGCAGTACATTCCACACCCTCAGAGTCAGAAACTTGCATAACTCAATCCTCTCTATCTCATCTATGAATACTTGAGGATCCTTCCCAACCTTGGATCTAGTAAAAGTCAAAGGGTTAAGCATTATAAATTACCCAACTTGAGTAGCCTTAGAAGAAATCATAACAGCACCAACAGGACACGAATAACATAACTGAGATGTCATTAACTGAGTCAATATATGAATAGATCAATGAAACTCAACATTAGAATGTAATCCTTGGGGCGGTGGGGCATAATTATCATCAACTCGAGTAGCTTGAGAAGGACTAGTAGGGATCGGTGGAACTCTACAAGGGGTGGTACAATTAAGAGCTGGATCCCTAGACCAGGTTTGAACTCCTTAGGTAGGACAAGTTTCTTCCATATTGTCCTCGGGTAGGAAAAAAAGTTCTATGAGCATTAGATCGTTGGGAAGGTATGATCTAAAATGCGACCAAATAGAGATTAGAGGAGTTTTAAGACCATAGACTCTATATCCCGAAACTGGAACACAAGAAAGGAAAACATTCCTAATTGTCTCATGGCCTCTCTCTTATAAGTGTGGTGCACTACACTCCCTAAAAAAGACTATAATTAACTCGTCTTTATGGACAACCAATTGACTATGATCCTTGGCTTTTATACCAACATTGTCACAAAATGAACTAGGCCCTAGCCTTGATGGGTATCTCAAGTCCACTGAGGACCAGAGACCACTACCTTTACTTAGACAAATAGGATACAACATACCTAGAAGTTACTGAATTGTACACATATAAAAAGATAGAAAATAATAAGCTCAAAGACATCTAAGAGTGTCATCATCAATACCCAATCCACTGTAATAACCACAGAGCCTCTACTAATATAAAAATAATCTAATTTGGGACATGCCATTAACCTTGACAATGACAATGACAATGAAAATGTAAATGTGAAGTCTTTAATTCTAAGTTATGAAAGGAAAATTGATAGAATGATCAATTCTTTTAGAGAATGGAAGTTCACCACTTTACTTCGAATGACAACTCTGAGATCACCTGTATGTGGATACAGTATTTAGAGACGTTTAGTTGCGTGAGCACTAGCATATAACTTAGGATAAGGGTATAATATCAGTCAAAAGTTCAATTTCAAACTCACTATACATATTCACATAATGTATACATATATAATAGATATAGGTGTAGGTAACAAGGTTTAGCATGATAGTAAAACATTATCCTGGACTATGTAGCTCAACCTTCATAAATAGGCACCAATGTTCTATATGGGTCATCTCCTCCTGCTGAAAGGGCCCCAGTGCATGTTAGCCGCATAAACTAAAGGTATCAAGGAATACCAATGAATTCCTTAATCCCACATCAATCCTAGATACAAAATATATCAATAGTGTGTACTATGCACATAGTTATCTAGACCAACCCTCACCTCGACAAATATGAAATTCCAATACAAGATAGTCGAGAACCACACCTTAATGTCTTATCTACATAACCCCCATTAAGACCAACTAAAAAAGTTAAACATAACTCATTCATTAACTAAGAAATTATACATTAAGTCACACCACATGTATCATCGTATTTTTTAGCTTGAAAGCTTATAATTATGCCATTACAATTCCATTAACATAGGGGGAATGCCTCGACCCCCTTTGTTCATTAAATAAAAACATAGCCAGAAAGGCTTTCAAAATCTATGTTCATTGTTTAGCCATTTATGCAATGCAATAGAATAAGTGAGTACTTCAAACCAAGGGACAATTCCACAATTCAAGCCATTTACACAAATGGGTTAAGTGAATACAATTATTCAAAACCAATTTCCAAGTGCAAAAAATTAGTTTACGGGATTATATTGACCCCTATTTAAATTCACACACCCATGCACCCCATTAGTTCAAGAAAATTCAATTCAAAGAATAAGTGACTCATTCAAAGCATGGACAATTAATTCAAGAATCATTCAAGCAAAAACCTTCAACCCATGTCAAAACCCATATTCAAATCCATAAGATAAAAAAAATAGAACACATGTTTTTCACAAAATAAGATTTGGGGAAGAATAACATGCCTGAAATTATCACAACAATTATTACGTCCAAGCACATAGGCAAGTGTACGTGGTCTCACCAAGTAATATAGCAGCCTTAAATAAAGCCGAATATATGAACTAAGCTAAATACATTTATATTTCATCATGTAATTGAACCAAATAGGTAAACTAGGTATATTCTTATCCTAGATGAAAATTATAACTTCCTTCTATAGAAGATTATAATCCTAGTCTATTCATCCCCACATACTATTTTCTTGTTCCTTTTCTCGGGCTCACAAGTTGACTATGGATGTATTTAAAGGGTAGCTAATCCTTAATAAAAAGGATAAATAAACAAACAAATATGATAAATAATAGAAACCAAATCAATTCAAAATAATAACATTCATGTTCTTGTCCTTAACCCCGTAAAGAGGGCTTTTAGCTGCTCATGGACATAACCGTAATCAAGATAGATTAATACATGATAAAATCCACAAAAGAAAACAAAAGTAATGAAATAAAAACCCTAATTAAAGTGTTTTCAAGCATCCCTCCATGTTTTCAAGTTGTCCAAGATGTATACCTGTAATGACCCAGGACTACCCGCTAGTCATCACACGGTGCTCATAATCCCGAAGGACCACAAGCCAACCCTTATCTGGTACCTGCAGTAATAATTATATAAAAATACTGAATAATACAGAAAACTTTCCATAAGGTTCAAACGTCTAAAATAATCAATATTGAAAAATGAATACTAATACATCTATCCGAAAAGCCTCTGACTGTTTGAACTGTCGAGCTGATGGGACATGTCCCCAACTAACTTCGTCTACTAAAAATAAACTGACTCTAATGCCATAATGAAATAAGGATCATACTCGAATGAAGAGGACTCACTACTACATCTACTGCTGAAAACTGAGTCTGGACTGCTAGGGGTGATTTGGACCTCGCGCTTCTGAACCTATGGTATAAGACAACATAGCGTAAGAGAAAAGTATGCGTAAGTACTTTGCATGTACTAGTATGATAGATAAGGTAAGGCTAAATGCAAGGTCTTATGCATTAACATAGCTTAACTGAATAACATATTAGTACTGAATGAGGACATATGCATGAATGCACAATCCATAACTGAAATCATCATGACTATGACTACTGTTACTCGAATACTACTTTACTGACATCTGAACTCACTACTAATACTGAGATACTGAATTACATATTACTTTGATATTGATAATTGAGTACTGAAGTTGAGATCTGTCCTATCTAGCGGGTGATTTTTGAATCTAATAATAATAGGAATGCTCGCCTGAAATTTGAGATCAGTACTGTCTAGAAGGTGATCTCTATATCTACTAATAATGATAGTACTTAGCTAAATCTAATATTAGTCCTATCTAGCGGTGATCTCTATATATACTGATAATGAATATCATTTGCTTAATCTGAGATTAGTCCTACCTAGCTGGTGATCTCTGAATCTGATGATACTGAAGCTGATTAACAAAATATGAGACCAACCCTATCTAGTGGGATATCTCTGTGTCTATTGATAATCATAATGATTGAATATATCTGACAGTCCTTACTTTGTACTACTGAACGGAGTTCCTTTACTGAGTCTGATTCTGAAACTGAGACTGTGGGAAGTAGTCATTTAACTGACATTCGCCTTCTAGCTAATTTGGGGTCCAACCTATAACCCCAGGACTTGATAACATAAAAGTAAGGCATAAACATTCTTGAATAATCATGACCATGGACATTCATTCACTATTACAATCATTAAAACATCTTTTCAAGCACTTGGAAATCATAAAAATGTGATTCTACAGGGAGACATGCTATTGGCTCATACTCCATTCAACAAGGTCTTACAACAAACATTTAACATGTATTGAAGAGAATATAATTGGTGGATTTCATGCTAACATGTAGCAATTCATTCATTAAGGCTTTTCAACAAACACTTGGCATGCATGAGCTTGAACACAATTGGGTATTTCTAGTCAACATGCTATAATGGCTCTAATTCCTTCATATAAGCATTTTATCAAACATATGGGGAGCACGCTTTAGTTATTCCATAATTTCTACACTCAATTGACATAAACACATCACTTAACATGTAACTTGAAGAGGTTTTATCATGAACATCATGTAATTCATCACATACTAGAATCAACTCTTGAGATTTTATAAACAAAACATGAATTTTACTCAATAATAACATGAACTTCAATTTCAACTCACATGAATCATGAAAACTCATAAATATAAGATCTTTGAATTTAGAAAAAGGAGTCTTGAACTTCTTGAGAGGTAGGACCCCAAGAATCAACATCTAACATACCTTGCTATGTAATCCTTGAATGATTCACGGTGAAACCTTGATGATTTGGTTCTTAGATTAGAAACCGTAGGTCTTGTTCTTGAAGAAAATGGATAAAAACCAACAATACGTAGGTGTAAATGTGTTGAATCTTGTGTTAAAGAGTATATATAGGGGTTTGGAAAAATACCCCTTTTGCCCTTGGAATTAAAATCCGAAACTAGAAAAATCCCAATTTTACGTGCTGGCGCGATGCGCCATAATCACACCAGCTTACTGGAAATAGGACAGTTGCGAAACTGAGCCTTGGCGCGATGATGTAGAAATCGCGTTGCCACCTTAGTTGCAAACTGAAAGTACACCGCGATGTGGTGGAATTGCAGAGGCTCACTGGAATTTGACAATTACCATTTTTGCTGGCTTCGCGATGTGCCAAAGTGCCAGGTAGAACACTGTGTCACTAAATGTCTCTAACTCTTCGCCTGAATGCCAGATTTGGGTGAATTTGGTATCGACAAAAGGCTTATTCAATTATCTACATGAAAAAAAGTTGATATTAGGGAATTTGACACAGTTTAAAATATTTCTCACTTTGGAAGTCACTTCTTGATCTCTTAAGGTTGGAATTACACTTTACTTGACACGATCTAAGGATCAGACTATGAGAGAACTTTGCTATGTCTTACAATATCTCTTCTTTGAAAATATTCATCCTTGAATGTCGCTTTATAGGCTAAGAATACTGATCGACTGAGCTTACTTAAGGAACGAGATCAATTGAAACATGACTATGTGATATGGAACTACTGATATATTGAGATTTCATACTGAACATGCATATCTGATGCATGGAATACACGACCGAAGCTACTTATAAGATGAATTCTCATAATATACATGCATATTTGATGCATGGATGCATAACTGAGTTGTTCTCATGAATACATGACTAAATACACTAAAAGCTAAACTTTTCTACTGAACATGAATATCTAATGCATGAATACTTGACTGAACTATCTTTTGAAAACTTGACAAATTATGTAATAATAACTATTGTTAACTTCGTAAGGAGAGTCTGAACATGCAATTGAATGATTCTAAGGACATGAAATCATCATTATATTATGGGGTATCTCCCCCTTGGGACTATATGTCCCTCTAAGAACACTTTGTTGAAATACTAGGGTGGTGCACGGGGCATCTACGAACTGGGTTATGATTGATCGTCTGAGATCTGAAACTAATGCATAATACGGGAGCTGAGCTATACTCACAACAACTAGGATACTCTATCATGGAATAGTTATATTTTGGAGATTTCTAATAGCATGATCAAGTAAAGAGATGAGATAACAACTATATGAATATGACTGCTAAATAGACTCGCTGGCTCTACTAACTGACTCATGCTAAAATATTAGCTCAAATGGGAGCAAGGGATCTAACAATGCATATCATAAAGATGAAGGAATTATAACATACCCAAATCTATACCAGGGAACCTTTTCTGATCATGATGAGTCTGAAGCACATAGAGTCTGTTCTGACCACTATTGGCCTCGGAAGTGGCATCCTACTAGTGTAATTCTCTACCCCTCTGAGCTAGCACTCTACATTCTCACATTCTATGGCCTGGCTTACCACATCCAAAACATACCTGACTATTATCTGTACATATACCTAGGTTATTCTTGCCATACTCTCCACAAAGTAGGTAGGTACGAACACCACTAGCACTACTTTGGGCTTTGGAGCCTAGCGCCCTATCATGACTGACATCCCCAGACTTTGGTGCGAGTACACTAGTTGAGATGAAGATGGGACTAAAAACTTCTGACTATGCTTAGAATGGTTAACAACATGTGACCCTTCCTGAAAGAAATTATGAATACCTGTTCTGGCTTTCTTACTCACTCTTTCCCTTTCATTGGTCTTATCTACCTTAGTCTGCTACGCATGCATTATCAGTCTAGCAAGGTCCATATCTCTATTGAGCATATAAGTTCTACCCTCCTTCAACACCAACCTGAACACCCCAGTCGTAAACTTACTCACACTCGTTATAGGGTCAGCTATCAAATCGGGAGCATACTTAGCTAACTGGTTGAACATAAGACAATACTCCTTCACTGTCATAGAGCCTTTCCACATGTTCATAAACTCTTCTACCTTAGCTTCTCTCATCTCTAGTAGGAAAAACTTATCTAGAAAGATATCTTAAAACTCCTGCTAAGTCATGGGAGCTGCATCCTCCCATCTACTCTTCTTCCATACTGCAACCCAGTCTTGAGCAATATCTTTCAGCTTATAGGATGCTAACTCTACACTCTCCTTCTCAAAAATATGCATAATCTGGGTGATCTTCTTTACCTCCTCAAGATATAGGTCCTCACCTGCTACTGACCCATAGAACTCTGGCGGGCTCATTATCAAGAAATCTCTAATCCTAGCGACGACTAAACTCCCATCTTGCTAAGGTGGGACTATAGCCAGACGGTTGCCCTAAACACTAGTAGTCACAGCTTGGGCTAGCTCCTAAAAAGCTGCCCAAAAATCTGCATATGACACATTCTCATTCTCAGGATCTACTGGTGGAGGTGGCTGGTTATCAACCCTACGGGCATTATCTTTATGAGGAAGTATACTCTGTAAATGAAAGGGAGAATGGATCAGACTGAGAATTAACTGGAACTTATGCATACTCGCATGACATGAACACTGAAAGAAAGGAAACTATTCCTAAAAACATCTTATAGCCTCTTGAACATAAATGTAGGGCGCAACACACCCATGCAATGGACTTTACTAGATGTGACTTTTCAGACTCCTGGGATACTAACCTTAGGCTCTGATACCAAGTTTGTAATTGCCCGGGACTACCTCCTAGTCATCACACGGTGCTCATAATCCAGAAGGACCACATGCTAACCCTTATCTGGTACCTGCTATAATAACTATCTAAAAATATTGAATAATGCAGAAAACTAGCAGAAAGCTTTCCATAAGGTTTAAAATGTTTAAAATAATCTGTACTAAAAAATGATTACTAATACATCTGTCAGAAAAGGCTCTAACTGTCTGAACTATGGAGTGGATGGAACATGTCCCCAACTAACTCCGTCTACTAAAAATAAACTAAATCTAATGCCATAATAAAATAAGGATCATCCTCAAATAAAAAGGAATCACTGCTACATCTACTGCTGCGGACTGAGTCAGGACTACTAAAGGTGCTCTGGATCTCGCGCTTCTGAACCTATATTGTAAGATACCATAGTGCAAAAGAAAAGTATGTGTCAATACTTTGAATGTAATGGTATGATAGATAAGGTAAGGCTAAATAGAAGGGCTTATGCATGAACCTAGTTTAACTGAATAACATGAGAGTACTGAATAAGGACATATGCATGAATGCACAAACCATAACTGAAACCATCGTGACTCTGAATGTTGATACTCGGATATTCCTTTACTGACATCTGAACTCACTACTAATAATGAGATACTGAATAACTAAATATACTGATATTAATAACTAAGTACTAAAGTTGAGATCAGTCCTATCTAGAGGGTGATCTCTAAATCTAATGATAAAGGAAATGCTTGACTAAAATATGAGACCAGTCCTACCTAGCTGGTGATCTCTGTATCTATTGATAATGAGAGTACTTATCTAAATATGAGATCAGTCCTATCTAGTGGTGATCTCTGTATATACTAATAATGAATATGATTTGACTTAATTTGAGATCAGTCCTATATAGTGGATTATCTCTGAATCTGATGAATCTAAAGCTAATTAAGTAAATCTGAGACCAATCCTATCTAGCAGGTGATCTTTGAGTCTATTGATAATCATAATGATTGACTGTATCTGATAGTCCTTACTCTGTACTACTGAACTGAGTTCATTTACTGAGTCTAATTCTAGAACTGAGACTGTGGGAAATAGTCATTTAACCAACATGCCTCTTCTAGCTAAGTAGTGTTCCAACCTATTAACCCAGTAGGAATTATGTCTGTACCATTCCACGAGTAAATACCTCTCTTGTGGAGTTAGTCCTATCTAATGGATGACCTCCTGGGATCAGTCCTTTATATGTATATAATATACTAACGGGTGATCCCTGATTATGTCAGTCCTATCAAGTGGGTGACATCTCATACCTACGCTAGCTGCATAGTTCTGGAACTTAGGGATTGCTCCTAGGGATCTCAGTCTTCTCTAACGGATGAGTCTCTATCCCAAGGTTCGCTCGATGCTATGTCCTACTCCCAACTGAAAGACTCTAAACTGACTTTCTTTTCTTAAATTCTACTAGACTGAGCTGAATCTGTTACTGATCATACTGAGTAATTGAGTTAAGCTGAGTACACTTGATTCCAAAGACTGATGGAATACTTCTAAATTTCGTTATTTGACTGATCGATACTAAGGTCTGAATTGATTACTTGAATGCTACTGAGGTTTGAAACTGAATTATTGAATACTATTAAGATCTGAGATGAGTACTAAACTAAAGATGGAATTCTAATAATACTTAGATTACTGAGATTTCTTAAGTTCTGTAACTATATGAGAGTATTGAATTTTGTAATTGACTGAGTTCTAAGAATCGTGGCTTGACTGATATTACCGTGAAAATAGACACGAGCTCTAAACTTGCAGCTAAATTATCGGGTATAAATACCCCCAGGACTCGGTAACATAAAAGTAAAACATAAACATTCTTGAATAATCACGACTATGGACATTCATTCACTATTAAAATTATTAAAACATCACTTCAAGCACATAGAAATCATAAACAAGTGATAGTATAGGGAGACATGCTATTGGCTCATACTCCATTCAACAAGGTCTTACAACAAACATTTAACATGCATTGAATAGCATATTATTGGTGGATTTCATGCTAATATTTCAAAATTCATTCATTAAGGCTTTTCAACAATCGCTTGGCATGCATGAGCTTGCACACAATTGGGAATTTCTAGTCAACATACTATAATGGCTCTAATTCCTTCACATAAGAATTTTATCAAACATATGGAGAGCACGCTTTGGTTATTACATAATTTCTACACTCAATTGACATAAACACATCACTTAACATGTAACTTGAAGAGGTTTTATCATGAACATCATGCAATTTATCACATACTAGAATCAAATCTTGAGATTTTATAAACAAAACATGAATTTAACTCAATAATAACATGGACTTCAATTTCAATTCACATGAATCATGAAAACTCATAAATATAAGATCTTTGAATTTAGAAAAAGGAGTCTTGAACTTATTGGGAGGAAGAAACCCAAGAATCAACATCTAACATACCTTGCTATGTAATTCTTGAAAAGGTTACGGTGAAACATTGATGCTTTGGATCTTGAATTAGAAACCCTAGGTTTTGTTCCTAAGGAAAATTGAGAGAAAATAATAATATTTGAGTGTAAATATACTGAATCTCGTGTTAAAGAGTACATATTGGGGTTTGGAAAGACCTTTTTTTCCCTTGGAATTAAAATCCAGAACTGGAAAAATCCTGATTTTACGTGCTGGCACAATGCACCATAATCACGCCAGCTTACTGGAAATGGGACAATTGGGGAACTAAGATTTGGCATGACAAGGTGAAAATCATGTTGCCACCTTGGTTGCAAAATGGAAAGACACCGTAACGCTATGGAATCACGAAGGCTCACCGAAATTTGATCATTTTGGCTGGTTCTGTGATGCGCTATAGTGCCAGGTGGCATATTATCTCACTAAAATGGCTCTAACTCTTCGCCCGAGTTTCGTATTTGGGAAAATTTGGTATCGATGGAAAGCTTATTCAATTCTTCACAAGACAAAAAGTCGATATTGGGGAAATTCTACACTATTTAAAATATTTCTCACTTTGGAAGTCACTTCTTGATCTTTTAAGGCTGGAATTACACTTCACTTGACATGGTCTAAGGCTCTGATAATGAGAGAACTTTGTGGGGTCTTACAATAGCCTTATGTTTAAGTGTCCTATATATAGGAAGTCAAATCTATTGAAATTAAACTAGGGTCCGCATCACGGCCTCTATCGTGGTACCTAGGGTATGAGACGTTCCCTAATTGCGTGTAATTACTCTTTTTGTCCCTTTTGAATATAAAAATATGTGGAATGCACCCCATAGTCATGGATAATTCCCGTGATGCACTAGTGAACTCCAAGAGGTCCATTTTACATCAAACCTTGTCCCGAGCTTTTGTCCATCGATTCTAAGCCTTATGGTGATGTTTTCACTAGATTTCAAGAATTTTTTCATCAATATATAATCATAATCAATTCACCAAGAATCTTATATCATCAAACACCATGAATTAGAGCTCAAAATAACACAACATCTAAGATGGTGAACTAAAAACTTAAGCTAAGTGTACTAGTGTTGCCTATTTTGATCTTTAACTTGGTTTTGACTCTTAGCTTATTTAAATTGAACCTTAAATATTATAAAAAAAAATTTAATACATAATTACACAGTCATGCCATTAGTAACTCATTACACACACTAGAATTCATCGAGATCAACAACACTAGTTTTCTCGTTTTCACTCTAAATGACTAATTTATGTACAAACTTGTTTGGAAAATACCTTTAACATTGTAATTGAGTACTTAAAATCTTAGATGTTCAATTATATCATTATCAACACATTAATAACACAAGAGTCCCTCAAAACAAAGCTAAATAAGCCCAGATTACAACTCTTAGGTGCATAAATCCACCTGAAATCAGCACCCCATACTTAAAGACTTGTTCGTCCTCGAACAACTCTTTACTATAAGTATCATAATCATAGAAGACTCCAAACTTCTACTACAAGAAATACACTAAAGCTATTACTACAATGAATACACAGAAAGCAAATCCTTATACTATGTATGTTATACATAATTGGAAGTTCAAGAACACTACTTCAAAACATCCTAGCCTTAAGAATTGATTCACCAAGTTGGCAAACTCATACATATTTATCAATCAAAGAAATCATAAAGCTCACCAAACTATCATCATACATGTGCCCTCACAACAAGGGAGTTACTTGTAACCACTCACACAGATGTAATTTATCACAAAATGGGTATAAAAATTAAGTTATGCTCCTTCTCATAAAGAATTCACATGGTACACAAGATGAACTATAGGCTTTCCCTTAGTGTAGTACTCCACTAAAATTAGAATGATGAAGCTTAGAATCAATAGGTCTTTAAGGGCTATAATGTAGGCTAAGGGATGGGTAGGAACTATTTTTGCCAAGAATAGTGAGTATCTTCCCTAAGAGATTTAATACATCACACTTTTTGTTTTATTCACCTCTAACAACCAATTTCCATCACTTCTATCTACCAATTCTTTTGTTTTACTCCATCTTATTAAGTTCACTCATATTTAATATGAGAGGGAGTATTGTCTATTCATATTTATTCAATTTTGAATACTATTTATTCTTTTAATTACACAACTCCTAACTATATCATATCAATTGTATACACCAATAACTATTACTTTGGGGATTCAATTTAACCTTTTTCCTACTTGAATTTCAAACTCTGTGACTCACTTAATTTTCAACTAAAGGGCTTAGAGGATTTGGATCAAATTACGGTCAATCAAAGAAAGGATTAGGCTACATATGAATCTACCAAATAATAAGTTAAAGGCTCAATGGGGTTAACTAGGATTATGCACAAGGGTAGGTGAAAGAGGGCATGAAACATGGCTATAAAATATGCCTATATCATCTACTAAACCCATACTTTTGATTTCTCTTTGCACGCACACACTAGGCAAGTTCTATACATAAAGTATAACAACGAATACAAAAAATCTTACACAGATATGGCACATGCTCAACTCAAGTAGGATCATCATAGACTCTTAACCAAATAAGCACATGAATTCAACATTAAGCCAACAAGACAAGAGTCATAAACTATAGTCTAGGAGTATCAAAAGCAATTATTCATACAATCAACATGCTCTTTACAACCAAAACACTTTCATCATACAATCACATATAGCAACAATAAGAATATCCCACTTATTCCTAACACAAAAAAAAAATTAAAATTACTTATAAAAATGGGAATTTCCCCACCCCACACTTAAAAATATACTTTGTACCTAAAGTAACTTAAAAGTGGAAATAGAAATACTCCCTGATGCTTCTAGGCCTGGATAGTAGAATTTTTATCCTTTAAAGGGTCTAGGGATCCCACACTTAGTGTTCTCCATACTCCTTAGCTCAATTTCCAAGTACTCAGACTTCCCATCAACCTGTGGCTCAACAAAAACAAAATCTATGTGATGTAAGAACTAAAAATACTAAAATTAAATACCTACCTTAACTTACTTTTCCTTCCAAGCAGCGCCTGATTTAGTGTCGAAGCACGACCTACATAAAATTTTTCCTCCACCTTGAGGATATGAATTTCACCTCCAACCTCACATCTATCTTGTTGCTTTGGTATAGGGTGGTGGTACAAGGATGAATGAACCAAGTAATGTATGGTGCATGGTAAACCTCTCGGCCTTAAAGTGAGGTATGTTTTGGTGTTGCTTGTCAAGTGCAAATTTCAAGATATAGGATTCTTGTTCCTCATCTTCACACTCTTCCACTATTTTAGATCACTCTACTGATATTTTATCATCTAAACATAATGTAGAAAGTGATTTAAATGAGGCCCAACCAATCCTACTTTCAAAATTTACATGATTCATAACAAACTCACTCATGTTCATCTTCTCAATGTTAGTCTCAAGAAAAAAATGATTATTGAATGGTTGAGATTCTTGTTTCTGTTCAACAGATTTTATAGTATAGTCCTCATATTTTTAAGATCCCAACCACTTATTTCCATCAAAATCTAGACAAAAAACCTCTCACTGGGGTCCTTCACAAAAACAAAAAGAATCATCATCACTCGAAAACTATCTATCCCAGGCTGACATATCAAAAAGTGTGACAAAAAAAGGTAAAATTTACTAAACTATGGAAAACTCAGTATCTCTAAACTAAAAATAAGATAGTTTCCTATTTACAAGTCCCCACCAATGGCGCCAAAAACTTATTGCGCCGAAGGGCACACACAAGTGTATGTGGTCTCACGAAGTAATATAGTGGCCTTAAATAAAGTTTAATATCGATCACTTAGAGACTTGTTTTATCAACTATTCAATTTTAGTTTACTATTTAGATTGATTCGGTGAAAAAGTATCCAAAAGAGTATTAGAGTTATAAACTGAAAGTAAACGATGCGTAAAAGTAAAAGTCTTGGATAATCAATGAAGAGGATCCCAGGATTAAGGCTCTGTGAACAATCCTACTATGCTATTAAACTTCATTGATTAGATTACTTATCTTGATTGATGATTCACGAGGTTGATATTATGATTATGGTCTTCCTAGCCTATAATCACCTATCTAACTTAGACCCACAACTATATCGTTAAGCGGGGATATGAGAACTAGGCTAAATGCAT
This sequence comes from Capsicum annuum, assembly GCF_002878395.1. Lineage (NCBI taxonomy): Eukaryota > Viridiplantae > Streptophyta > Magnoliopsida > Solanales > Solanaceae > Capsicum > Capsicum annuum. The sequence goes on from NC_061120.1 coordinate 43,943,760, forward strand.
TTATATTTCATCCCATGATTGAACCAAATATGTCACCTAGGTATATTACTATCCTAGATGTAAATTATAACTTTATTCTATGGAAGATTATAATCCTAGTCTATTCATCCCCACGTACTATCTTCTTGTTTCTCCTCTCGGGCTCACAAGTTGACTATAGATGTATTCTAAGGGTATATAATCATTAAAATAGAGATAAACAGGGTAAATAAACACCCAAATATGATAATAAAGCAATAGCAAATCAATTCATAGCAATAGTGTTTATGTTCTTGGCCTTAACTCCAGAAAGGGGGCTTTTAGACGCTCATGGATATAACCATAATAACGATAGATGAATGCATGATAAATCCATAAACAAACTAAAAGAAAGAAACAAAAATCCTAATTTAAGTGTTTTCGATCCTCCTTGAAAGTTTCCAAGTTGTCCATGATGTATAGCCTCATATTTAAGTGACCTTTTTATAGGAGGTCAAATATGCCTACATTTGACTAGGGTCCGCTACCGCCCTCAATCGTATTAACTAGGGTGATTTGCACACCCTAATCTAGTATAAAATAATTTTGGTTCCCTTATTATGGTCTCTATGTGTGGAACACACTTAATATCTGTTGCTAAGCCCCGCAATGAGCTAGTGAACTCCAAGAGGTCTGTTCTACGTCAAATCTAGTCCATGTTTTTGTCCATCAATGCCAAGCCTAGTGGTATTGTTTCCACTTGATTTATAGATTTTGTATCAGATATATATAATCATAATCAACTCAACAAGAATCCGATAGAATCAAACACAATTAATTAGAGCTCAAAACAACACAACATCTAAGACGGTAAACTTGAAAATTAAGCTAAGAGTACTAGTTTTGCCTCTTTTGATCTTTAACATGGTTTTGACCCTTTTATTATTTCAATATTGAACCTTAAACATTATAAACAATATTTTACACAAATAAACACAATAATTCCATTAGGAACTCATTAACACATAAGAATTCATTGAGATCAACTTGAACAACACATAGCCCAAGGTAGTAACTCTAGTTTTCTTGTTTTACTCAAAGTAACCAATTTAAGTACAAAATTGTTTGGAAAGCACCTTAAACATTTTGAGTAAGTACTTAAACACTTATATTCTCAATTATATCATAGTTAACATATTAAGCACACAAGAAGTCCTTAAAACAAAGCTAAATATGCTTGGATTTGAACTCCGAGGTGCATAAATCTATCTCAAATTAACTATAAAGAGAAATCACCCTTGAGAGCTCTAATTGAAAAACTTCTTGGAAATCATTAGTGTTCTTGACCTTGGGGATTTGAGATAGGTTGTAAAGTTATTTTTATTTATTTTACAATAACATTAATACCCTAAAGGGGTTTAAGTAGTGGGCCACGATTGGGAAAGAGGGAAATATCCAAAGTGCCCTTAATGAAATACTAAAAAGTTATCGCCCAGTCGTTACGAGCGACCTAATGATTGGTATGGTCACCTTAAGACTCATGACCTTCAGTCATAGTCTAGACAGAATCTATGGGTACCCACACTGTTCTGGCTACGAGTCATACCATATGACTTAAAATTAGACATTATGACTAGTTTGGTCAAATCAAAAGCAAGACAGAATATCTAGGCATCACACTAGTTTGGATATGCATGGGACTATATGACTCATATAGAGTCTTTATGACTCATCAAGAGTCAATTGTAATAATAATAGAAACTTGGCCAATCCACATTAGTTAGGCTATGATGAGGGTCCTAAGAACTTGTAATGACACCCAATGACTAATAGAGAGAGTTGTAGCCTAGTCAGTAAGCTCATAGGTCAAGAAATTTTCATAGACCAGAATCTAGGGTGTTTCAAAGTAGGTTATATTTGGATTTGGAGTAAGGTGTATGATTCATGCTTCATTTGTTTTTTGCATTGGATGAAACTTTGTTGATTTGTGTGGGTATCGATATGGTATCAGTGTGTTGTGGTTTAGATTTATGTGCATCATCCTTTGTCAGTTCAATTGGAGTCCAGTTGGTGGTTGAGGTAAAGTCTTGGTTATTTGGAAGGAAAGTAAGAAGGTTTAAAAAGGGATACCTATGGAAAAATCCCTTGGAAATATTCTCTCTTCATAGATTTTATCTAGCATGTCGTGTTCTAGAGCATGCGAGTCCAGTACCTTATCTTTTTGAGCTTTTTAGATCTTTTTATCCATTGATATTTGGGAATGAAAGTCCTTTCAGAAGTGGATATTATAGTGACCCTTTAGGTCATTTCCTCACTTTGCATGCCTTTTTGATATTTTGAGCCTTCCCACAATGGCTATAGGTTATTTATGACTTATTCTGAGATACTGATTTTAGGCTAGGTAGACTTTTGGCTTGGGTTTCGAGACACCCAGGCTTATTTCGAGCTACTGATCAAATAGTTAAGAAATTTAAAATTAGGTGTGGGATCCGTATTTCATCGAAAAGACCTCATATGGAAATTTTGACTATGCCATTGAGTTCAAAATGTTAAATTTAGTTTGATTATTTAGTTCATTTGTGTATAAGTGATTCAGGATAAATCCTGAGGGCCTGGCAGAGACTAGGAAAATTTTCTAAGTTTCATCTGTCAGCTGGTACCCCTACTATCATAAGTCAAGGGTCGTGATCATGGGATCCTTGCCAGGTAAATTGGTGAGATCGCAGGATAAGTGTCACTAGCACAACATGTTGTGCAGTCATTAGATATTGCAATTGTGGAATATGTGTGCAATTACATTACGCTAACAAGTCGCGAGATATCGAGCCTCAGGTTATGATAGTAACTTTCAAGGACCTGGTTGGGTATAAATTGACCCATTTTTTCCAATTTTTCTCATTTTCACCTATTTCTTAAGATCTAAAAACCCTAGATGCAAGATAAAGTGTGATTGGAGCTTGTAGATTATTTGGGTAGCTCGTTAACAATTATTCCATGATTTTCCTTCGAATTCATGGCAAGATTCCTTTAATTTCTTAATAAATTCTTAGAAATTAGGGATTTGAATTCCTAAACCTTAAGGGTTGATTTGATACTTGATTTGTGTTCTGTTTGTGCTCACCTTTTGAGCACAACTTCCTTATCCTTTGATGGACCTCATGATGGGTTTAATTTTGGATTCCATTTGTGGCCTTACGGGTTTGTTCTTGACCCAAAATTTTACCCCGACCCATTATATGGAAATACGGGTCTCATTAGACCCCTAATAACACATAGATTATGATTTTGATAGTGTAGCGGTTTTTCGAGATCATAGAGTGAAGACGAACCTTTTATGGATGATTCAAGAATTTTTAATTTGACTTTAAGGTAGGCTTTTGTCTACTTGCATGTGAATGTGAATATTTGTATTTATTATGGGAAAAACACTGAGACTTAGTCTTGATTAGTGATTGTTTGGGGCTTAGAAGAGGGATTTGACCCCTAAGGTGATATGCTTATTACACTTTTAGGACCCTATTACTTTCTTCATAGATTGAGATAATTCATAGAATGATTGTGCTCGATTTGGGATATAGTTTAAGTGTTGAAATCGTGAATAATATGAATATCCTAATTTGGACTATTTAGCAACTTTTTAACCATAATATTGGTGGAGTTGACATAATTTTTTATGTTCTAGGTAGAATTCCAAAATTAGGATTGATTATAAGTGTCATCTTGAGGTAAATATACACAAATTAACCTAGTTTGGGGGTAGAAATTTCTTCAAAATGAAACTCAAGGATTAGAGGTAGGTTCCTCTGGCCTACCTTAGGCCAAGACTTATGTTAACCCATGTGGACTTATTGACACATTTTAGACATAGTTTAGACAATAAATCTTTAGTATAAGGTTATTTCATGACTTGGAGAATAATGATAGTTTTCTCAAAATATAATCAATGGATTGTAGGTATGATATGGCTTTCAAACATGATTTATGATATCGTCCATCGACATGCTTAATAATATAGACATAGACATAGTTATGACATATGGCCTATAGATATGAGATGACTTGTAGATTTATATACCTCATAGTTATGATATATGACCTACAAATATGAGATACCTTATCGGTAACATATGTCTCATAGATATTATTTATAGCCTATATGTATGATATGTCTCATAAATATGCTATGACTTATAGACACGAGATGACTTACGAATAAGATTATTAATATGGGTTCCAGATATATATATGGGACTAAGGTCATGATTATGATATTATGATTATTGTGAACACATTATTGGGCTCAAGGCCATGTTATTATATTGATTGGACATCCATGAAGGGTTTATCCTTGTAAAGGATGTACTTGTATTTTATAGATAAATTGATGCTTATGGTTCCATTGTTTGAATAATGGTTATGGGATGTATATATTCTGTACGTTCATGATCTTCTATTAAATAAAAAATTATATGATTCCAACTAAAATATAATTCTATTACTATTTTTCCTAAATAGGGGTTACAACCTACTTTTCACCATAAAAATAGATTTCTGCACAACAATAATTGCTTGTCTAAATATATAACCTATGGATAAAGAGATTGAAAATGATGTTTTGAAGATTTGACCGAGGTTGATTTCAATCTATGATTCTAATACTACTATTAATTCCGATCATGAGAGATTTTGATCCTTTCTACACTTTTATAATGATTTGTTCCATAAGTTTACATTGCGCAATGGATTTATGGATTTACAGTCTTTTATCAATGAATTAAGTTCGTGAACCTATTATATATATATCTATATACACATCTCACCGGTATAGGATGGAGGATGATAATGTACTAATAATATAAATTATGGGTAGAAGCCAATGATAAATTATAGTATTGATGATATATATATATGTGTTGATGATTATGATGATAGGATTTTATGCCTGGCAAGGTAAAAAGATGATTATAGGATATGCTTATATGTTTGGCAAGGTCAGAAGATGATTATCATAATATGCTTATATGCTCGACAATGCCAGATGATGATTATGATTATATGCTTATATGCCCGACAAGGCTAGAGGATGATTATAATGTTGATTATATATATTCGATTCAATTTTGGAGTATGATTATGATCCTGATGGTTGTAATGATTATGATTATGATATTAATTATACTTACCAATTTGATTCTCTCTCTATATATATATTATGTTACTTGGATCGGCTATTGTATTATAGATTCTATTGGATTCACCCTTGTATGCATATTGTCTATCACCAGTATCCGCCTATATCAACTTTATGGGAGAGGGTTTCACAATATGGGTGATGAGTATGCCTTGTGGTGTGTTATATATTGATTTTACCATCTGAGCCGAGGGAGTTGGGGATTCATGAAAGGCTCAGTTTTGTATTATTTGTCTCGATAGCTAGTTACTCATGTTGTCATTGCTATTGTTATTATTATTGCTATGATCATTGTTATGGCTAGTTTGTGGCAGCTTGTAATGATCTGGTATTGAGTTTTTTGTACGATTCTGACTATTTCATCTTACAATTATATTATCATGCTTGATAACTCATGACTAGTCATATGGATTAGAAATACTGAGTATACTAGTACTAGTTCTTGCTATGATTATGAGGTCTTAAGATGCTAGTCTAGTGACTTAAGTTGTACCTTGAATTGACATTGTTTATACATACATCTATATATATATGTATATCTATGTATATGTAACTATGGTGTTACCATACATCCCTTTATTGTATATTCTTTCCTTGGCTTGGTATACTCATATATATCTTTATTTTGCCCTTATTTTGTATATTGGCCAGTGATATATGATATTGTGTTGAGACTCTTGAGTATGGCTGGAATAGGATTGTTCATCCTTAATACTTCCTTAGACTTATTATGCTAGTTTCTTGGTTATGAATAGGATAGTCATCCTTATTATCTTATTGTCTTTCTTATGTGGTCGTTATATTTGGGTGTATTTTTCATTTTATTTATATATTATATCTATCTGTATTATCTTTGGAGCTCAGTCGATAGTTGTCTACAGAGAACCACATGTATGGTACTCATACTACACTTTTGTGGCCTACAAATTATAGTGTGGGTTATTACTGGTATTGTGTGTGTTGTGCAGAGAAGCCATGGTTCGGAGACATAGAGTGAGCTCCTAACTTTTGGAGTATTACTTTCCTCCCTCTTATGTACTAGACTAGTCTCTATGTTGTATTCAGAGATGGTTACGTCTATATATTCATTTAGTACTTTATTTGTATCCTTATAATGTTAGAAGCTCTTGTACTGATTCTACCAGGTTTCGGGATTATCTTTTGTATGTTAGTCTTTTATTTCATCTATTTTGCACTTATTCCTTCTCTCTTTTTGTTAGTCCATTACTAGCAGTTCTAGACTATGGGATTATCTTGTCTACTGGTGGGTTACAGTAGGCGCCATCATGACTTGAGAAATTGGGTTGTGACATGTATGCAACATCTGCCCTCAGGCAAGGTATCACGTACGCGACACCTGATCATTTAAGCAATAGTCGCTTAAGCGACCTATTAATCGCTTATGCAATGCTTGGGTCATTTCAATACCCATTTTCACCAATTTTTAGGCTTGAAGCTTGGGGTTTAGAGATTTTAAGAAATTCCTTCCATTTATAAGATTAGGTAAGCTCCAGAACACTTATTTCAACTATTTTCTTCAATTTTATCATTTAAATCTTGTTTGAAAATGGATTCAGAAGTTGAAATTCAGGATTTAGTCCGGAAGGCCTAAACCTAAATTTTTTAAGAATCCTCAATTTAAACCCATTTCCATTTGGTTATTTTTGTAATTTTATAATTACCATTTTCCTTTCAATTTCATCTTCAAAACAACTTCAAATACTTAATTTTTAAAATGGGTTTTGGGGAGTTTTGCTGATGAAGCTTGGAAATGTTTTTTCTTTGATTTGAACTTGGTTTCAACTTATTTTTGCTGAGTTTTTAGATGTAGACTCTTATGACTATGGAGAACATATTTCTGAAATAAAATTATGATTTTACTCTTCTTTCTCAAAAATTCATTTTGGGGGTCCATTTTGACCTCAACTTTAAATAGGTAATATGGGTATTGTTTGCATTATTTTGATGTGTAAATTCTTTATTTGTATGTTTTAGTTGATTCTGGATTCGTTCATTAGGTAAAAGCTCTGAATTGAAGGCTTTTTGGACCGATTTTTGGCATATGAGGTAGCTTCTTACTCAACTTTCTTCAGACTGGGATGGGTAGTTAATACTGGTATAAAATTATGTTATGGATATGGGAAGCAATCATGAAAATGACTATATTATTGTGTTTATATCCGTGTGAGGGCTGATATTTTGGCTAATTGGTGGTTTTGAGACATTATTTTCTATGTATGATCGTACGAGGTTTTATATGATATTGTTGGCCATGTGTATGTGAAATTAGTTGTATCTTGTTTGATTAAAAAGCCTAATGTAGTATTAATTGTATTTTGGTGTATTTGTTATATTGGCATATGGATTATATTGGATTTATGGATGGATAGAATATTGAGTAGATTTTGGCTCACTTGGTTGCGGTATATTGGTTGAATATGGAAATTCTCATTCTTGTTGGTTGTGGGCATTACATACTAATGCCATATATATTTATGAAACATTGGTACCGCCGTAGAAATATTGAAAACACTAGCTTTTTCTGACAGAAAATATGATATCTTTAAAATCCTATATTGATGGATATGTCAAAGAGGAGATATGGATATTGGTACTGGATATTGGTTGTATATACTTTGAAGAATCCCCCATAGGTCCTAGTTGGGAGAAAATCTCAATATGTGTATATGAAGGTTGTACGTTGACCTCGTGCATCACATAATCATCATCATCATCATATTCATCATCCTCATCATCGCATGCTTATATACCTTGTGCCTTCTTATGTGCATTATTATATTTGATATAATACTTGTCTAAATGTATTACGTCCTTTTACTTGTATGTGTGATATTTGTATGCTTGTGCTTCCTTGAGGAATCTGTATGTGACATATATGAATGTTATAGAACTATTAGTCGAGATGGTATGGACTATCGTTTGGGATATTTTTTGATTGCAGGTGACGTGCCCTTTGTATGTATTTTGTATGCTTTATTTTCTAGTTTGCTCAGTCTGCCTCTAATACCTACTGAGTACAAAAGGACCGTACTCACTCCTACTGTGCCCTATTAGTGTAGATCCAAATTTGAGTGTGCCTCACAGCAGTTGATTTCAGGCAATTATTAGGGCACATTTTGAGGAAGAAGTTGGTCTTTGCATTCGAAGCTGACTACTAACTTCTTCTTTCTAGACAATGTCTATATTGTATCCAGAGAAAGAGTTATTCCTTTTTGGATATCCTATGTATTCTGACTTTGAGTTGTAGTAGTTAGCTCTTACACTATGACATCAGGTGTTGGGATTATTGTATGGTATCCATGGTTATATGTATATCTCTTCTCTCCTCATATTTGTGTGGTTTGGCTTCATTCTAGAAGCCTTACCTTGGGTATTGGTATTATTTCCCTTTCATATCAATATGGGTGATAGGCTTACTTGTCAAGGCTTGCCGCGACAAGTGCTATCATGAACCTTGGATTTTGGGTTGTGATACTAGCTAACTTATGAAATCTAATCTCATACTCAGCCACAGACATCGAATCTTATCTAAAAGCAAAAAATTCATATCAAAGATGCCCCCGCATGTTGAGAGGTATATACTTCCCAAGAAATCTCAGAGAACTAAGTCCACAGCACCAATTGGAGATCCAGCTATCCTGGAATCAAGATAATCTCTCAGCCAACTCTTCACTATCATTTCTAGTAGATAAGTAACAAACTCCATTCCATGCGACTCTACCAACCCCAAATAACCTCTCCTCATAACTGGATAGGAACTCATAAACATCCTCTCCTAAGGTCCCGAGAAACTTGGGAAAAGTCAATATCAAATATTGGCCTAGCATCTTCTATTTCTCTGAATACATAACTGGATGAGCTACTGTCAACTGTGGGAACACTCGTGCTGGCTAAAGCTCTACCCTAGGCGCCACTACTGTAGGTTGTACCTCTAAATAAAACTCATCCTATGTTACTGGCTAAGATCCATCGGTTGGTGTACCACCAACTAACCCCAATAACTGTACTAATGCATCCCGAAGAACCAAAGAAGATATAAAACTGAGTGAAGCCTAGGTTGCCCCCTAACCTACCTACCGCTGTGGTGGCTGAACACCTGGAGCTCTCCCAACCTCGGGAGCTATGACAAGATCAGGTAATGGATCTGTGAGCTAATCTCAAACTGGCATTGCTGCCCTACCAAACACCCGACCTCAAGGTCGACCTCGGCCATTATTCGAAACTCTAGCAGCAGGCTTGGGGTTCTGATCCCTTGCTTCGCACCTCCCATCCTATCTATCTGTGTAAGGAGTGAACCAATAAAGATTAAAAACCAACTCATACCCAACGCATGGAACTGGATCAAAAAAATGAGATTTGTTTCCTAAAAATGATTTGTAGCCTTCCATAGATAGGGTACAGACGTCTCCGTATCAATCCAAGCAACTCTATTAAACATTGGCTCCCCTGCCAATAGTACCAATAAAACCTCAGCTCTAATGCCAAGCTGTCACATTCCAATTTATCAAGTCATGATAGCGCCTACCTTATCTCACCAATAGGCAAGTCAAGCCATAGTTTGGAACAATAGGTAATAGGCTAACAGGCAAAAGCCAGAAAAAGACCACATATAATGATAATAGAAGTCATAATAAGTGAAATATAGAAAGGAAACATATAAAGTATAACAAATGAGAGAATAAAAATAAACCAAATATACAAACAAATCCCTCCCAAGACCTGGTAAGGTCGGTACTAGAGGCACTACTAAAAGATACTCAGAGTACTAGACAGAATCCAAAATATACGCAATATATACAAGCATCTTGAGTACAAAAGACTAAACTGGAATATATAGAGGAGGATTATCCTTGGACGACAACAAGCTCACCCTGCTCTAAATCAGTACTGGAAAATAGAAATCATGTCAACGTCTGCATCAGGGTAAAGATGCAAAAGTTTAGTATGAGTACTAAACCAGCAGGTACTCAGTAGGACTCATCGACCGACGGAGCTCGATGCATTGAAACTATAATTAAAATGAAAGAGTGTATTCTAAGTCAACAATAAATAGAGATAAAAAGGAAAAAAGTATCAACCTATGAAAATGCAATAAAGGAATAAATGAAAGTGATACAGAAATATAAATAAGGCAGTAATATAAGGGAAATAAAACATAACCTAACTTGGCCCCCATAAGACTGCCAGGAACACTGAAGAAAACAATTAACCCAATGGCGCCCCCATAAGCTGATTGGACATATGAGAAGTATTTACAGAAAATAAACATAAATAATCCATAACTGGACCAATCCCAAGAAGCTATAGTAGTCGTCCAAATATGCACCGAGTTTAAACCGGCACCAATAGGTAGTAATGAGTGGTCAGACACCGAGCTCGAACAAATAGTGGTTGAAAATAACCAGAGGCCATATGTCGGGTTGAAATAAGAGATAGTGGATAGTAACGTGAGGCCACATATATGATATACAATAGAACGATAATCAGGTGTCGAACTTGAATCGAAACTCAAAGAAACCGTAACTTTTATAACAACAATAATCAGTACCAGAACTCCTAACTCATCATAACCAGATGCTACACTCGAACCAAAACTTATAATAATCATACCCCACTGTAAAACTAAAACCCCAACTATACCATAACTGATGCCACAAGATGCTAAATTTTACAATAAATAACAAAAATAAAGTATATGTTGACCCTAAACCATAGTTAAAATACATTTAAATAACCATTCATGTAACTTAATAAAAAGGGATAAATCAAAGGTTTCACAACTTAAATACCTTATCCTAAGAACATAAATACTACATTAACGAAAAGATAAACAAAATCAAAATTTGCCAGAACATGATCTTAATCGGATAAATAATGCATGATATCTATGTATCAAATGATATGAAAACTACAACTACATGTCCAAAACTATTATAATAGAATAAAATTACCGTAAAATAAGTTCAATATAAAGATTGGGTAAGCCTAGCCTACCTGAACGCGAAAGCTAAAAATTCCTCTAAGAAGCCTCTGAATAGTGAGCCATTAAAACACTAGCTTGAATAACTTGATGAAAATAATTAATTTTCATCGAAATAAAGTATGATATCACAATATTTTGTGAAGTACCACCCCTTCAATGTAGCTACATGTTTATCTTTTGAGCATTTTTCACGTGAATCAGCATAGGAAGAAAAATGTACATTAGTTAATCAATGAAAGTTAATGGCTTCCTTGTAATGTTAATCACTTATTAAATGTCATTAGCTATCAGCAATCTCATTTGTTGTGTTGCCTCTCCACTTCCATGTAGAAGTGGAGTTGCCACCTACCTATTTTATTTAATTCATTAAATAAATGTTCGAGTATTGCATAAGTTCATGGTAAAATAAAAATCATATTTTAAATGTATCATAATTTATAAAAAAAATATTTCTAACAAAACCTCTATTATATAATAATAATATTTTAATATGTCTAGATTCACTAACTCCATTTCAAATATTAATAAATTATAAACCTATTTATAAAGTAACATAGATATACTATAATTAAAAAAATACTTAAATTGAAATGTTTTAGAAGGGTGATAAATAATATTTCAACCAAATACTAATTTAGATTTAACATTTCACAATATATTTTATATCACTAAAATTTTCAAACGAACCGCCCAAAAACCAAAATGTCAGCCCCAGCAAGTCATAAAGAATTTAGGGCAGTTACTGTAACACCTTAAATGTGGTACCCAAAATGCTACATGGTGTTCATGACCCCGAAGGACCACAAGATAACCCATTACTGATATCTGTACCTGTATACTACATATATAATGTATAATACAGAATCATGAACTGAAAGGCCATAAGATTCCAGACTGTAACTTAACTGATAAAGATATAACATCTGAATGGGGAATGAAATACCCAAAACAAAACTGAAATAACATGATAGTCTGAACATAATAGTTTGGAAAGCCTCTAACTGACTAAACTGCCTGAATGAGGAGTTGATGGGACATATCCCCAACTAACTCCAACTAATAAATTACTTAAAGAAATAATAAATAAATGATCTTGTCCTCGAGAGATGAGAAATCACTGCTAACTCTGACTGCTAAGACTGGAATGCTATTGATGCTCTAGAGCTCATGCTTCTCAACCTATTGTATAAGACACCATAGCATAAATACATCAGTACTTTAAATGTACTGGTATGCATGAAAGGTAAGCTGAATGCATAGGGTTTGTATGCATAAACAATACAGGCTAGCTGAGTAATATGAATATAAAAATACATGCATGAATACATAGTAACTATATCTGAGGTCGTGATAACATGAATTTACTAATAACATGACTGATAACTGAATTCTGATTACTGATATAACTAATAGCATAAGCAACTGTATCTGATAGCCCTGAATCCGATGGAACTAGCTGAGTTTCATACTATTCTTAGTTGACTGTATCTAACAGTCCTAAATTCTGAAGAACTATCTGAGTTCTATTACTAAGACTAAATGACTATATCTGACAGTCCTAATTCTGCAATAGAAATTATGGGAAGTAGTTATCTAATCGATATGCCCCTAATATGCTATTATGGCTGAGTTGGGGTCTAATCTGTAACCCCAATAGAAAGGTGTCAATGACACACCACTGGTAAAGACAATATGTGAGTGACCCTCATCTAATAGTGTCCCCAAAGGAGAATGATAGGGCCCTTATCTGGCAGTGCTTCTCCACCTCATCAACCCTTATCTGACATTGTAGATCTCTCAACCTAGGCTAGCTACATTGTTCTAGAATGCAAGGATGACTTATAAGAATCACACCCTCATCTGATAGTGTGTGCTCCTATCTTTGGGCTCACTCGGTTCTAATTCCTACACCCATCTGAATAGACACTAATCATGGATTACTGAACTAAACAGGACTGAATTAACTGAGTTTCCGTTGACTGATGGAATAGTACTGAGATTACTGAATTAGTGAGATTTTCTGAGTCATATGACTGACTGAGTTCTATGGGTCATGGCTTGACTGAGGAAATCGTGAAAACATAACCCTGATTCTAGGCACATAACTTTATTTTTTGGGTATAAGTACCTCCAGGACTCGATAGAAGGAAACTGACAAAGCATGACTTTCTTGAGTATAAGACCAATATCAACAAAACATAATCCATTGGCTAAGATATTTCATCAAACACTTGACATACATAACTTGTACATGAACGGGGATTTCATATTATCATACTAGTATGGCACTTTTCTTTCACATAGGCATATATCAAATAATTGAGGAGCATGTTTTGGTTGTACCATCATCAACACATCTAATAATCATGGATACATCAATCACCCTATAATTTTGAAGGGGTTTATCATGATTTGTATGCAATTCTTCGTATACTAAGGTTAATCATTGAAATATGTAATTTAAAACATGAATCAACACCATACAACACCATGAACATAAATTTTAATTCAATTTAAATCATAAAAATTCATTAATACCCAAATCATGGATTTTGTAAAGAGATTCTTAAGCTTCATAGGTGAAAGGGACCCATGTATTAACGCATGACATACCTTAGTTCTTGATTTAGCGAAGATTGACAGAGAGACTTTCTTGAAATTGAATCCCCAATTGAAAACCTAGCTTATTCTTGATAGAAAATTGAGAGAAACTAGTTTATTTAGGGTTCCAAATAGCTGAATCTCATGTTAAAGGGCTTAAATAGGGGTGGGAAATTGACACTTTTAACCCTGGACGCGTCTTTTAATTTTAGTACATTTTTTTTGAATTAGGCAACAGGCCTGACGCGGCGCTATCGCATCGTGTCACTAGAATTTAATGACTGGGAATTTGAGGGATGGCGCGACATGGAGCCATCGCATTGCCACATTATTTGTGACCTGGAAGTTTGGCACGATGTGCCACTATCGCGAACCTCTACTAGAATTTGACAATTGCCATTTTCTCTTGTCACGCGGTGCGCCACTGACTTATATGGAGCTGTTTTATGATGGGAACTTGAAATAGTCATAACTTCTTACCCGGTTATCACATTTAGGTAAATATTATATCGAGGAAAGCTTATTGAATTTCCCATAAAATTAAAAGTGAAAACCATGAAAATTCCCCATGGAATAAACATAATTCAATTTAAAAGCTAATAATTGACTTTTTTTCAAAAAAAATTAGTTAGGAAACTTCAGGGTATTACAATATCTCTCCCTTGGGAACATTCGTCCTTGAATGGGACTGACTAAGAGCGGAGAAACGATAAGCCAAAGTACATACTGAACATGAACAACTGGAACATGAATATATAACTGACATTTTTTTAGATTCATACTATGCATGCAATCTGATGCATGATTTCATGACTGAGCTGATACATGAATACATGGCTGAGAGTACTAATAAGCTGATCACACATATCTGATGTGTGAGTACATGACAGAACTAATTACATGGTTGAGATTTCTAATAATAGAGTCTTCGCACTAGGAGAATGTATGTATGATACATGAAAACATGACTAATCTGATGCATAATCATATAATTAAATATGCAATGGCACTTAGTACCAAGCTTTTAAAAAAATGGAATCCTGAACATGAGGCTGATACTAAGTTAAGGAGAACGGTTACCTTAATCTTGGTCTAAGTCAGTAGAGAAGAGGTGAGGATACTAGGTATGCATGTCTGCTTATGCTTTCCAAGTATCTCTCTCAACGGACTGATTCCTCCAAAGAACTTTGACTAGAGGTATTTCTTTATTACTCTGTCTACGAGTCTAATAGTCAATAATTTTGACTAGAATATCCTCATAAAAGAGATTGTTCTGAATATCTATGCTCTGAATAGGGACTATAATCGCTAGATTAGCTATGCACATCTTATTCAAAGAGACATGAAAGACTGGATGAATTGAGGTTAGATCGGAAGGTAATTTGAGTTCATAAGCTACTTTGCCAAATCGACTGAGAATCTTGAAGGGACCGACATATCGGGGACTGAGCTTTCCCTTATTGCCGAACCTCTTCAATCCCCTCATGGGAGAGATATTTAGATAAACATAGTCACCAATCTCGAACTCGGGATCATTTCTAGACATATCTGCATAAGACTTTTGCCGGCTCTGAGTAGCCCAGAGTCTTTCTCTGATCAACTAGACTTTTTCTAAGGCATTGAATACTAAGTCTGGCCCTATAACTAAGGCGTCACTAACTTCAAACCAACCGACTGAAGATCTGCATCTCCTACTATAGAGAGCTTTGAATGGAGCCATCCAAATAATGGAATGATAGTTGTTGTTGTATGCAAATTTAATCAAAGGAAAATGGTTATCCCAACTACTCTTGAAATCAATTGCACATGCTCGCAGCATATCTTCTAAAGTCTGAATGTTCCTTTTTGTTTGACAATCTGTCTTAGGATGAAAGTATCTATTGAGATAAACTTGGGTACCAAGACTCTTTTTGAATGCTTTCCAAAAATGAGAAGTGAACTAGGTACCTCTGTCTGAGATAATAGATAGCGAAACACCGTGCAGTATGACCAACTCTTTGATGTAGAGTTTGGCATAATCCTCAGCTCAATAAGAGGTGTAAATTAGAAGGAAATGGGCTGATTTGGTCATCCTATCTATAATTACCCAAACTGAATCATACTGGCGACGAGTACGAGGCAAACTCATCACGGAGTCTATGTTCACTTTTTCCCACTTCCAAGTAGGAATAATGAACTCCTACATGGGACCACTAGGATTCTGATACTCTATCTTAACTTGCTGACATGTAGAGCACCTAGCCATAAATTTTGCAATATCTCTCTTCATCGCACTCCACCAACAGATTTCCCGCAAGTCGCGGTAAATCGTTGTGGCCCTTGGTTGAATAGAGTAGCACGCACCATTCGCTTCTGCAAGAATTTTCTACCTTAAATTATCTACACTTGGAACATAGAGACAACCCTGATAACGCAATACACCATCTCCCCCTTGGGAGAAAACTTCTACTTTCTGATCCTTGACTGACTCTTTCAACTTGAATAGACTGGGATCTCTACCTTGTTTTTTCTTACCTTGAAAACTAGAGATGATTCTGAACTATTTTGAACCCATATATCACCCTCCCTAGTATCAACTAAGTAAATTCCTAGTCTATCCAGTTGATGGACTTCTTTTACTAGTTTCTTCTTACTGTCCTATACATGAGTAACACTACACATAGACAGTGTACTGAGAGTGTCGGTCACTATATTGGCCTTGCCTGAATGAGAAATAACGCTCATGTCATAATTTTTCATGAGCTCTACCCACCTTCTCTGATGAAGATTGAGATCTTTCTGAGAAAAGATATATTGAAGGCTCTTATGATCTGTGAATACATCTGCATGAACACCATATAAATAATGCCTCCAAATCTTTAAGGAAAAACTACAGCTACTAACTCAAGATCAAGAGAATGATAATTCTTTTCACGGGGTTTAAGCTGTCTGGAGACGTAGGCTATGAACTTACTATGCAGCTTGAGGAAAAAACCCAAACCTACTCTAGATGCATCACAATACACTATGAAACCATCTGAATTGTCTGAAAGAGCTAAGACTAGGGTTGAGGTGTCGATTCTTCAACTTCTCAAAACTCTTCTCACACGGATCTGACCACTGAAACTTGACTTTCTTCTGAGTTAATCTGGACATAAGGAATGCAATAGAAGAAAATCCCTCAACAAACCATCTGTAATAGCCATCCAAACCCAAGAAACTCCTAAAGTCTGATGGAGAGATAGGTCTGGGCTAGTTTATTACTGCTTTGGTCTTGTAAGGATCTACTCTAATGCTATCACCAAAAATTATATGGCCAAGGAATGCTACTAAACTTAGCCAATATTCTCACTTACTGAATTTGGCGAATAACTGATGATTTCTTAGAGTTTGAAGTACGATTCTGAGATGGTCTGCATGATTATACTCACTGTGGGAATATACCAGAATATCATCTATAAGGACTATGATGAACATGTCCAAGTACTGCTTGAACACACAGTTCATCAAGTCCATGAAATTTACTGAGGCATTGGTAAAACCAAAGGACATGACTAAAAATTCAAAGTGACCATACCAAGTATGCAAGGCTGTCTTCGAAATATCATATTCTCTAAATTTGAGTTGATAATAGCCGTATCTGAGGTCTATCTTAGAGAAATAAATGGCACCCTAAAGTTGGTCAAACAAGTCATCAATTTTGAAAAGAGGATACTTGTTCTTGACCATGACTTTATTCAGCTGATGGTAATCAATGCACATCCTGAGAGAACTATCTTTCTTACAGACGAATAAGATTGGTACACCACATGAGGAAATATTGGGCCTGACGAATCCCTTATCTAAGAGATCCTTCAACAATTTTTTTAGTTCTTTGAGTTCTGCTAGTTCCATTTCGTATGGCGGAATAGATATAGGATGAGTATCTGGAATAAGATCAATGTCGAAGTCTATTTCCCTTTTGGAAGAAATTCCTAGAAGATATTTAGGAAAGACATCTGAATATTCATTCATTACTAGGACTGATTCAAGACTGGAAGTTTTAGAACTAGTCTCTTTAACTTAAACAAAATGATAGACACATTCTTTAGATATTATTTTTCTTGCCCGAAGGTAGGAAATAAGTTGACCTCTAAGAGCAGATAGACTACCCTTCCACTCTAGTACGGGTTCATTCGGAAATGGAAATTGGACTATCCTATTTTGTGCAGTCGACTCTGGCATAGTAGGAATAAAGCCAATCTATGCCGAGAATGACATCAAAATCAGTCATCTCTAATTTGACTAAGTCTGCTGAAGTAACTTTCTAAAATATCATAATTGGGCAGTTCCTGTATACCCACCGGGTTATGATGGTTTTACCTACTGGGGTGGAGACTTAAAGGGCTTTGATAGAATTTTAGGATTGGTTCTGAAATTGCCTGCTATATATGGAGTAACAAAAGACAAAGAGACTCTTGGATCTAGCAAAGCATAAATATACACATAAAAGATTTTTAACATACCAGTAACTATAGTAGGAGAATTTTCCTGATCTTACTAGGACTAGAGAGCATAAATTCTATTTAGGCATTGCCTACTAGTAGCACTGGAGGTGGCACCGTACTAGTTTGGGCGACCGAATTGATCTGAGAAACGGTTATACTAACCCTGGTAACTTGACTGGGGACAATCTATGACTCTGTGGCATGGATTGCCACATCCAAAATAGACATCACTACTAGCTCTACAAGCCCCCATGTGGTTCTTCCCATAAGTCTAACAAAGGGGATTAGTTCGGGCATTGCTAATACTGCCCTGAGTACTAGAGCATGGCGCCCTATCTCTATTTCCATCCCTGAAATTATGAGCTGGAGCACTAGCTGAAGAAAGATATGGAACTAATGACTTAGGATGAAATTGAGAACGGTTTCCTCCTTCGGACTTAGGCTGAGCAAAGTTGAAACTAAATGTCCTTACTCTCTTATTCTTCTTCTCCCTCATCTTAATCTTCTCTTTTTATTTCTATTGAGCATGAATCATAAGCCTGGCTAAAGTCATATCACTATTCAACATCGCAGACCTACACTCATTGACCATACTATCATTCACCCCTAAAATAAACTTACTCATCTTAGCCATGTTATCTGCAACCACATGAGGGAAATATCTGTCTAATTGAGTAAACTTAAAAGAACAATCTTTCACCGTCATATTTCCCTACCTGAGGTTGATGAATTCTAACACCTTAGCATCTCTCAGCCCTTGGGAAAAGAATCTATCTAAGAATGCAGTGAAAAACTCCTTCCATTTTATAGGCCCTTCATTATCTATCCTTTCTGACTTTCACTGTTTGAACCAAGTGTGACCAACATCCTGTAACTGATATACAGCTAGCTTAGTACTCTCAAAAGCTGACACCCCCATAATGTCTGTAACCTTTTAATCCTGATAGATAAATTCCTGAGGGTCCTCATCTAACTTAGACCCACTAAAGGATAGAGGATTCATTCGAGTAAAGTCCCAAATCTTGGCTGCAGCTGAATTGGCCACTAGGTTGGCCGGAATGACAGTTGGTTGTTCATTATGAGCAGTAACTGACTAAGCAAGAGTAGTGAATGCAACTCTAAACTCTACATGAGAACTATGTTCGCCCAATGGTTTATTGGGCTGAAGGGCAAACTGATTCTCATTTCTTCTTTTAGAAGGCATGTTCTGTATAAGAAAGGAAGAAATGGATTAGAATAAGAGATTGACTAGAGATTATGCT
Source organism: Capsicum annuum (assembly GCF_002878395.1). NCBI lineage: Eukaryota > Viridiplantae > Streptophyta > Magnoliopsida > Solanales > Solanaceae > Capsicum > Capsicum annuum. Next base: position 43,963,242 of record NC_061120.1, read on the forward strand.
CACTAGCATGACATGAATACTGAAAGAAGGAAAACTTTTCCTAATTATCTCATAGCCTCCTGCATATAAATGTTATGCACAACACACCCATGTACAAGACTCTACTAGATGTGGCTTTCAGACTTCCAAGGACTCTATTGAACCTTAGGCTCTGATACAAAGTTTGTAACGCCCAAAATTTGGTACCCAGAAAGCTACATGATTCTCATGACTCCGAAGGACCACAAGGTAACCCATGACTAATATATGTACCTGTATACTTCTCTATATACTATATAAGGTGAGAACATGAACTGAAAGGCCATAAGGTTCAAGACTGAAACATAACTAATAAAGGTATAACATCTAAATGGGGTATGAAATACCCAAAACAAAACTAAAATAACATGATAGTCTGAACATGATAGTCTAGAAAGCCTCTAACTAGCTAAACTGTCTGAATGAAGAGTTGATGGGATATGTCCCCAACTAACTCCAACTAATAAATTACTTAAATAGATAATAAATAAATGATCTTTTCCTCAAAATATGAGGACTTACTGCTAACTCTGACTACTGAGACTGGAATACTACTGATGCTCTAGAGCTCGTGCTTCTCAGCCATTTCAGAAAGGTATCTTATGAGTTTAAGTTGCCTTCGGGCATAGCTTTAGTGCATCCAGTGTTCCATGTCTCCTTGCTAAAGAAATGCATATGTGACCCAGTAGTCGTAGTCCCTATAGAGGGCATAGATATTTAAAATTCCTCTCTTACGAAGAGATCCCAGTCAAAATCCTAGATTATTAGATTTATAGACCGAGGAATAAAGAAGTCCCTCTAGTCAAAGATCTTTGGCGAAATCAGTCCGTTGAGAGAGCTACTTGGGAAGCAGAAGCAGATATGCAAACCAAGTATCCTTACCTCTTTTTTGTAAATTTAGACTCAAACCACGGTAACAGTTTTTCCTTAAACTTACTCCATCTCATGTTCAGATACAGCTACAAACTTAGTATCAGTTAATGTTCCATACTCAGTAAGTATTCACAAATTAATCCCCAATCTGTAAGATTCAAGAATCATTCATTATTCTTTGAAATAGAGGTACGTGGGGTTTATCCTAATAATCCTACATAGGCTTGAAATTGTTAAAGCATGATTTAAAGGTTTTGATGCATGTATTTTATGGGGCTTTTGAAAACTATATTATTGATTATGCATTTTGAAAGTTTCAATGCTACTATTGCTTTGGCCTTGGGGTCTTTTACCCTAAATTGATTTACATATATATGTATCTGTATGAATTTGAGATTTAAGATTGTTGAGAGAATAAATTATGAACTCCCTCTCTTGTATTGAGTTAAATATTATGGTTTTGTGATTTGAAAGATGTTTTTGCAATATCCTGGCATGTGAACATGATTTGGAATTATTGAAAGGGTATTTCTTGATATCGATATGTTCTCGTATGTATGAGAAAGAATTACATGTGTTTACATGAGGTTTGATAAAACGAAAGATTTATTGAAATGCTGGTCTTAAAACATGTGTTTTGAATACAGAGATTTGTGATAGACTAATAATGGCTCAGAGATATGACTTGCAACTCAATGGTATGACAATACTATATGTATTTATTCCATAACAGATTATGTTTTCAGAGTATGTTTTCAGAGATTGCATATTTTGATAGAGTTTTAAGTAGGGTCTTAAAGATGGATAGGTGGTTACCTGAAGATGGCGCAAGTTCAAACAACTCTTATCCTAAAACCGTACTTATCGATATAGGTAGAGTATTATTATACGCTGGCGATGGTCGTGTGGCATAGTAGATTTAGAGACTCCGACCCTTGTGGTACACTTGGATTGGGGACTCTACCCGTAACAGAGCTTATACCCCAAAACCTATTCCTACTCTGAGAGTACCTCCTGTACTGACCATTCCTCCTAGAGCTCCCTAGATTGGGGTCTATCGGACTCAACCTCGTGTAGAAAAGGTTTCTAATGCTAAATTCTGACAATCTATTCACATACTTGCACAGCTGGTAGCCACACTGACTGAAAGGTCGGATGATACTGGGTCTGCGTCTCTTACTTCTGAAGTTACTAGAGTGTGCCAGTTCATGAGAATGAACCCACCCAAGTTCTTTGGCGCTAAGGTAGAATAGGACCTATAGGAGTTCGTAGATGAAATAAAGAAGATTTTCAAAGTAATACATGTTGATCAAGTGGAGGGTGTTGAGCTAGCAGCATACCAGCTAAAGGATGTAGCGAACCAATGGTACAATGAGTGGGAAGATACGAAGGGTGACAGTGTTGAGCCCACAGTTTGGGACATTTTTGTAAAAGCTTTTATTGAACGATTCTTTCCTCTCGAGCTAAGGGAAGTAAAGCAGAGGAATTCATGAACCTTAAGTAGGGTAAGATAAGTGTTCAGGACTATGCTTTAAAATTTAACCAGCTGGCCCTTTATGCTTCTAAGATAATGAGTAGTATGAGGGCCCAAATGAGAAATTTTTCTTTCAGCCTTTCAGATAATCTGGGGCTTGAGTGTCAGGGAGCTATTCTGAAAAGGGATATGGACTTTACTAGACTGTCAGTCCACATGCAGCAAGTTGAGGAGAAGAAGAAGAAGATAGCTGAATCTACGGAAAAGGATAGGAAGAAAAAGAGAGCTATAGCGATAGACTAGAGTCATAGTCAGCAGCAGAGCGGTAATTAGGGCGGCAAATGGCAAAAGAAAAAGAATTAGGGTAATGCATAATCAGCAGCTGATGATCCAGTGTCTAGACCCACAGCTGAGTAGCACACCCAAAATTTTTAGTCTAGTCAGGGGCTAAGGATGCCGGTTACGCAGTCATAGGAAAGTGTATCCCAGACCTCTTGATCTTATCCGTGTTGTGGGAGATGCGGGAGGAATCATCCAGGGAGATGTCAGTTTACTGCTTTGGTATGTTATTCATGCAGCCAGCCAGGCCATATCCAGAGAAACTATACGGAAGCAAAGAGTAATCTTGGAGGAGCCAAGTCACAGGTGAATTCATCTGTACCACCCCTCAGAAGGGTGCCATATCAGCCACCAAAAATAGTCGGAATCGGATGTATGCTTTAACCAACCACCAGGATACAAAGGCCCCACCATATATATTCACCGGTACGTTGCAAAGATTCTCTCGTGATGTGTATGTATTACTTGATCCCAGGTCTACCTTGCCTTATGTGACCTCATACGGGTCTGTTCATTTTGGTTTTGAGCCTGAGGTGATTGTTGACCCTTTTTTGGTTTCCACCCCGATGGGATATTCTGTAGTGGCTAGGAGGGTGTATAGGAATTATGTTGTGTCTATTTTCAGCCAAGATACTGAGGCAGCTCTCATAGAACGTGATATGGTTGATTTCGATGCCATCTTAGGGATGGACTAGATCCATTTGTACTATGCCACCTTTAATTGTAGGACCTAACGAGTCACGTTTTTTTTTGAATGAGTCTATGATGGAATGGGAGGGGCATTTTTTAGCACCTAGAGGGAACTTTATATCCTACCTCAGAGCCCATAAACTTATTTCTAAGGGTTGTTTGTACCATCTTTTCTGGGTTAAAGATTCTAGTGCCGAAATTCTTCCTCTTCAGTCTGTCCCTGTAGTGATTGAATTCCTAGAAGTCTTTCTAGATGATTTCCCAGAAATACCACCTAATAGGGAGATAGATTTTGGTATTGATTTATTGCTAGATACCCGTCCTATCTCTATTCTGCCATATAGGACGACTCCTGCAGAGCTAAAAGAGTTGAAAGAACAACTAGAAGACCTTTTAGATAAAGGTTTTATCTATCCCAGTGTGTCTCCGTGGGGTGCACCTATACTTTTTGTGTGAAAGAAAGATGGTTCCCTGCATATGTTCATTGATTATCACCAGTTGAATAAGGTCACAATTAAAAATAAATATCCCCTTCCTAGGATTGATGATCTTTTTGACCGACTTTAGGATGCTAAATGTTTTTCAAAGATAGACCTTGGTTCGAGATATCACCAGTTGAAAGTTATAGAGTCAGATATTGCCAAAATAGCTTTCTGAACCAGATACGACTATTATGAATTCTTAATCATGTCTTTCGGGTTGACTAACACCCCTACAGCTTTTATGGATCTAATGAATAGGGATTTTTGGCAGTTTTTGGATCTGTTTGTCATTGTTTTCATTGATAAAATTTTGGTATATTCTAAGAGCGAGGAGGAACATGCCAATCACCTCTAACTTATCCTTCAGACTCTTAAAGAACATAAGTTGTATGCAAAATTTTCCAAGTGTGAATTCTGGCTGACTACTTTTGCGTTCTTACGACATATTGTGTTCAGTAAGGGGATTAAGGTTAATCCCTAAAAGATTGAAGCAGTGAGAAAATAGCCCAGACCCACGACTCCAACTGACATTTAAAGCTTCATGGGTTTGGCGGGTTATTATAGAATATTCGTAGAGAGTTTTTCTTCCATAGCTGCACAACTTACTAAGTTTACTCAGAAAAAGGTGAATTTTTTATTGTCGAACTCTTGTGAGGATAGTTTTGAGAAGTTAAAAGACTAGCTAACTGCTGCTCCTATTTTGACTCTTCAGGAGGGTACCAAAGGTTTGGTAGTATACTGTGATGCATCCCGAGTGGAATAATATGTAGCGTGATATGGCTAATTCTTATGCCAAGTGTTTGAATTGTCAACAAGTTAAAGTGGAACATTTGAGGCCAGGTGGTTCTTCTCAAGAGATAGCTTTGCCCTTGTGGAAGTAGGAGATGATTAATATGGACTTCATTATAGGACTTCCAAGGTCCTGAAACCAGTATGATTCCATTTGGGTGATTGTAGATAGGTTGACCAAGTCACCTCACTTTCTACCTATCAAGACTAGTTATTCCGAAGAGGATTATACCAAGCCGTTCATTGTAGAAATAGTTCATTTGCATGGGGCAACTATGTCCATCATATCTAACCAAGGTACATAGTTTTATTCACAGTTTTAGAGATCATTTAAAAGGGTTTAGGTACCTAAGTGAATTTGAGCATAACTTTTCACCCTCAGACAGATGGGCAAGCTAAGCACACCATACAGATCCTTAAGGATATGTTGAGGGCCTGCGTGATTGATTTTAAAGGTAGTTGGGTAGAGCACCTGCCATTGATAGAGTTTAAATGTAATAATGGTTTCCATACCAATATTAAGATGGCCCCTTTTGAAGAACTATATGGAAGAAGATATAGATCTCTGATAGGATGGTATAAAGTAGGTGAGATACAGATATTTTGGCCTGATCTTGTTCATCATGCAATAGAGGATGTAAAAGTTATTAGAGAATGACTTAAGAAAGCTCAGAGTGGCCAAAAGTACTATGCCGATGTTAGTAGAAGAGATCTAGAGTTTTGGTTGGAGATTGGCTGTTTCTCAAGGTTTCTCCGATGAAAGGAGTCACGTGATTCGAAAAGAAAGGTAAGCTGAGTCCTCGTTATATAGGACCATATCAGATTCTGAAAAGGATAGGTGGAGTTATGTATAAGTTGGAATTGCCATCTAGTTTGGGCTCAGTACATCCGGTGTTTCATATATCTATGTTAAAGAAGTGTATTGGGGACCACTCTTTAATGTTGGCTATAGAAAAAATCAAAGTGACAGACTCCTTAACCTATGAAGAAGAGCCTATAGCAATTTTTGATCATTAAGTTAGAAGATTAAGGAACAAATAGATAGCATCGGTTAATTTATGGTAGAGAAATCAGAAAATTGAAGAAGCATCTTGGGAATCAGAGGTTGACATCAGAGCTAGATACCCAAACCTTTTTGATCTAATGGATAATGAAATAGAAGGTAATACCCTTGCTTTATTCTTTCTATGCTTTAGTATGCTTAAAATTATGCTTTTCTGTGTCCCGCATTAACATTCGGGAATGAATGTTCCCAAGGCGTGATATTGTAACGCCCCCAAACTTTTCCTAGCTTAATTTTATCACTAAAGTGTCAAGATTTGGCTTTTAGAATGATTTAAACATATTTCCCTATGGAATTTTGTAGATTTCAACTTTTCATTACGTAGATGCCTGAATAAGCTTTCCGTCAATATAAGATTCATCCAAAATAGACACTTGGTGAGGAAGTTATGGCTATTCTATGTGCTAGTCATAAAAATAATCATTTTGGAGTTTAGCGCGTCTTAGAGATGGTTTAATTAGCATTTTTCAAATTCCAGTGGGATCTCGCAATAGTGGCACATCGCGGAGGATTCTAATTTCACATTCGTCAATTTCTAGTGAGCCACCGCGATAGTAGAGCATCGCGGTGGCCCATAAAATCGGGCACCAATTATTTTTTTACTCCATCTTATTAAGGGTAAAATGGTACTTCTCCAACCCCTTATCATCATCTCTAACGCAGGATTTAATCCTAAGAACACCAAAGTAAGATTATTTTTCATCAAAATCTCTCAAAATACTCCATTAGGGTTTCAAACTAAAAATCCTCGTATCTCAAGATTCAACCATGAGTTTTTGAAGATAATTAGAGATTTGGAATCCCCAATCCGTGAGCTTCAAGAATCATTCATTATTCATTGAAATAGAAGTACATGGGGTTTATCCTAAAAAACCTACATGGGCTTAAAATTGTTAAAGCATGATTTAAAGGTTTTGATGCATGTATTTTATGGGGGTTTTGAAAACTATATTATTGATTATGCATTTCGAAAGTTTCAATGCTACTATTCTTTGGACTTGTGGTCTTTTCTCCTACATTTACTTACATATATATGTATATGTATGAATTTGAGATTTAAGATTGTTGAGAGCATAAATTATGAACTCCCTCTCTTGTATTAAATTAAAGATTATGGTTTTCTGATTTGAAAGATGTTTTTGCAATATCCTTATATTTGAACATAATTTGGAATTATTGAGAGGGTGTTTCTTGATATCAATATGTTCTTGTGTGTATGAGAAAGAATTGCATGTGTTTACATGAGGTTTGAAAAAAAAAGATTCATTGAACTGAATTATTGAAATGCTGGTCTCAAAACTTGTGTTTTGAATACAGAGATTTATGATAGACTAATAATGGCTCAGAGATGTGTCTTCCAAGTCAATTTTATGATGATACCATATGTATTTATGCCATAATAGATTATGTTTTCAGAGTATGTTTTCAGAGACTGCATATTTTGATAGAGGTTTAAGAAGGGGCTTAAAGAGGGCTTAGTGGTTACCCGAAGATGGCACGAGTTCAAGCAACTCTTAGCCTAAAACCGTATTTGTCGATACGGGTAGATTATTATTGTACACTGGCTATGGCCGTGTGGAATAGTAGATTAAGAGACTCTGACCCTTGCGGCATACTTGGATTAGGGGCTTTTCTACCGAGTTAATGGTAGTTTCCATATAGCCCATGGAATTTTTCACAGTTGTAGGGTATACCACCTAGCGCAGAAGTAACACAGATTTCATAGAGCGGAGATGATCTTCACCGAGTCTTTAAAATGCCCATGCAAATTCTTACAACCTGATATACTTATGAACTTTTTTAAATTGCTCTCACATATGTTGATTTTTAAATGATTATTTGGATATGCTCTGCGTACCAGTACATCTGTACTGACACCCTCCCCCACTTATTAAGTTCTGAGACTTAGTCTAGGGGTCCAGATAAGTAGTAGATAATTTAGATAGCTGATCAGATTGTGCAGTGGTGAGCTTTCTCTATTCTAGAAGTCCTGTCTTCTTAGATTATGTCACTTATCCCAGATTTGGTCTACTCAGGGCCTTGTCCAACCTTCAGACAGTTGTCAGATTTTTATATAGTAGAAATTTCATAGACTGAATTTAGAAATTTATGCTCAACCAATCATGATAGAGAATCTAAATCAAGGGTTTGGATTACCAATAGAACAAGAAATTTATCAATCTAAAACTCCTCTTTCTTTAGAAAATTCAAAACTATTTGAAAATTCCCAATTCCTTGGTTCATTTGAAAAATCCAAAAATCCTAAAACCTCTAAAACATAACAAGTTCTTGATTCTCCTACCCCCTTAGATTCAAACTCTATTTTTAGTCAATTATTTGGTGAAGAAATTCTAATAAAGAGGGTTGATATTTTCTGCAATGAGAACTTTGTAGATAAAAAACTACTTATACTTGCATATGATACCAAGGAAAGCTCAGTTAGTAAACAAGAATAGGCAGTAAGTGAAAAGGATGATTAAATAAGGGTGGAGGAATGGTGTTACCTCAAAATGAGGAGGATGAGGATGAGCTTCCCCTAAGATAGTATTTGAAGAAACCAAGAGAAAGCAAAGGTAAAAAAAAGGTAGTGGATACTTGTGTAAAGGTTGCAAGATCCTATTCCACCAGAGGATCAGAAAAGAAGGTGTTAGAAGATGCTATGAAGGTTAGCAAGTATTCAACCATTAGGAGAAGAAGGCTTAACAAAGCTACTGTAGTGGAAGAGTTGAAAAATATTGAAGTTGAAGAAATTTGTTAGGGTGAGGACATTGATTCAGATGTTGTTGTTGTAACTAAGAAGAGAAGACATGAAATTTATGTTGTTTAAAGGACGAGGTCCTCCAGTCCAAAGTATGGAAGCCCTGCTATAATCATAAAAAAATATTGCTATCAAAAGGAAAAACATCTCTGAGGGACCTGATCCCAAAAAGAGAAAAGCTGATAAAAAAGAAGAGGCAAGTAGTGAGACTAAAAGAATGAAAAAGGAGGAGCAAAATAAAGACATGTCTAGACAAAGAAGGTTTGGGAGCCTGAAAACACAAATGGTTTTGTCAAGAAGATTTTTTGATCCTAAAATATATGAAAAATCTTGGTTGATTGAGTTGATTGAGTATGTAAGAAACCAGGGTTGGCTGCACCTATTTGAGGAATCAACACCCATAGTTTTTGAACATTAAGTTAGAGAATTCTATTTCTCAATATATTTCTCTGAAGAAAGGCTAAGTCTAACAACCCAAGTGTAATGAAAACCTATCAAATTGTATGAAGAATCACTAGGAAAGATCTTAGTTGTACCTATCATAGGTGTGAGGACAGTTGCAAAGCATCAACACTCAATAGAGTTTATGATTAGTGCCTCAAAGGTGGAGGGACATCAATATCTATAGTGAAAATGAAATTTCTAATATGTGAGTTTAAACAGGTATTTGAGCTTATCAACATGGTCATATTGTAAAGATCTGAGAAAAGAACCACTACATATGATGTTGACTTCTCTTTGATTGAATGCCTAAGTAAATTGGAAATGATAAATCTACCTACCTTAATGATAGAGCATATTCACAAGGTGGTTTTAAAAAAAAAAGAAAGACATGGGATGCACTATGATGATTTCTTGAACAAAGTGTTTGAGTATTTTTGTGTGATTGGAACTAAGGGAACACTTGGGACAGTGAAGGAGATGTTCAGTCTAACAACTCTGGTAGAAAATGAATGTATAAAAGACAAGGCTGGAATAGTGTCTCCAGTGGATGAATTGTTGGATGCTCAAGAAAAACTAAGAAGAAAAATGAAGGAATTGAGAATCAAGTTTATTGCTAAAGACATTGAGATAGTGCACCAAAAGATGCAGAATCAGAGGTTATATTTGAGGGACCATGTGCCACTGAGGAACTTGATACAAACATTGCAAAGCTCCAGGACAAAGTGGTAGAACTAACCAGTGAATTTCAAGGACTGAATTTTGAAGTAAAGGTCCTCACCAAATAGTTGTTGGATGCCTACAATGCTAAAAATATAAAAATGGAGATGATGATTCCGTCCCTTTCCTCCAAGCTTCCCTCTACCTGAGATATATTATCCCTATCCTTGCATCCACTTTGTGTTAGTTTCATATCTTGGCTATCCTATTGGCATTCAAAGATAGTTAATTTTATGTGTTCGGTTAGTATGATTAATGATACCGACCTCAGTTTTATGAATGAATCCTTGTTTTTATGTTATATCTGTCAACTTTGTTTTAAACCTGTTGTTCATAAAAGTGTTGCCCTAGTGGCTATGATTTAACTAACCTGTTCTATCTTTACTCTTTGTTTACTGTTTTCACTTTTTAATGATGCTAAAAGGGTGAATGTTGACTTTATGTGTTAAGGACCAGGTGTGTGAGTTGCATGTTAGGAACCAAGTACTAAGTGCATATGTGGTAATTGGTAATGCATAATGGAATATTAACAAGGGGAAGAAATGATGGTGCATAGATAGAGGTAAACATTTAAATACAGTAATGAGTTGAAATTTTAATATCAATTGACAACAAGGGACCAGTTCCCTAAGTTGCATTATTATTGAATGAAAAAGCAAATATTCATCTTCATTAGTGGTAATCACTCTGATTAAATATGATGAATGAATGCAGATGATCAAAAGCTTTGTAGTTTGTTTATCATCATAAACAAGCGGTAAAATTGCTATATATTATTTTGATGATGAGAAGCTAACAACAATGGACTAGGTACTTAGATCTTCAATGCTATAGTACAAATGGAACAGATCTGCATAGTTTTGTCCTCTAGTGTAACAAATTGCGCAAGTGAAGCATATACTACTTAGGACACGTGGTCTAATTGTATTTTCATCCTAATTATCACTCAACTATAAAAGGAACATGATGCTTCTCTATCAAGCAGCTTTTATATATCAAAAGATGAAGAGTGAAAAAGGCAAGAACTCAATAATTAACATTGCTCAAGATCTCATTTCTTGTGTGTACTAAAATAGCAAGTATTCTTGACTCCAACTTGAGTCTTTAATAGAATTACTCATTCTATAAAAGTAATGCTCTTTTATTTTTGCTTTGAGAGTTCTTAGGTAGAGTTGCCTCGGCTTGATACTGGTTAGAGTTGATCAGTTTTGAAGGAGTCTTGGCAAGGTTGTTAAGGTGAGCTTGTAGTATAACTATTACAAGTAGGAGGAGCCTAGATTTAGGATCAAAATCAAGTATGTAATCAAGAGGTTGATTATAGTGAACTTTTGAGAGGTTCTAAGGGCAAGCCGTGGTTTTCCTCCCTTAAGAAAGGAAGTTTACATGTCACATATAGTGTTCTTTAAACTTCTTGCATTGTGTTGTGTTCCTGGTTGGTTTACTGAGTTTTTTCCTATGACTAATTTTGAGGGACTAGTCCCTTACAGTGTGGTGCAACCCTCAAGGTTTTAATAGCAATCTGCCCATAAAATTTGACACTATTGCCTTGAGTATCTGGATATCAATTAACAAAGAACTCTCTAACCAAATCTAGATTACATATGCTCAAGTCATCAAATATGATTGTCACTTACAATTGTGTCCTTGCTAGGATCCACAGGTAGTAGGTTCCAAACTATCTTTATTAATATGATTTGTCAATTTAAAATTTTATCGTTGGTGTATTTGTACTATTGCACCCCTTTTTTCAACCTATTTGATGTCAAACCTCCGACACTCACCATGGGAGGCTGTCGGGGTAGCTTGAATTGTAAGTGTAGGCTGCCCTATTCGATTTCACTACTGTCACTATCGGGAGGTAGAAACAATTTCTTTTCCCATGCTTGGTTTAGAAGCCATGAGTCATGTTACAAATACACCCAAAAAACATTAGTTTGGCTCCGCATATCTAACCACAATTAAGTTACATGGTCATTGAACCACCTCACACTTAATTTGTTAGATTACAACATTGGTCATAGTTTTTGGGTACCTAGACTTCCCTTACTCTCGATTTTATGAAAAAGTACTATTACATAACCGTTATGACATAAAGTATTATTGATGAGAGCTATGATAGTTTAAAAACAAGATGCACCAACCTTACTAAATATGCCTGACCGACATAACTCCATTACACATACAACACTTTATCACTTAAATTCACTTTTCTCTACATGTAGGGGATGAAGAGACATAAGTTTTTTGATAATTCAAGAAAAGGTCAATTATCACATTAAGCATGTAGAAATATTTGAATCGTATATTAAGCAAATTACCCTCATTTGGCCTTTCCACATGATTTTTTATACGAAAGAATGATAATTTAACAAATCGAAGGAAAAACTACCCATTACAACCCAAACACATTCCCATGAAGACCCCAAAATCAGTATTATGTTTAAATTTAGCACACCCATACACACCAATATTCCACTAAGAAAAGTGGTTATCACCCAAAGTTCAAATATGCAAACTATAACACATTCCCCCACATATTCACACAATTAACACACAATAGCATCAAACTAAACGCACCCATTTAATCAAAATGACCAAAAAAACATTAAAATTTCATGTAAACATACTTCGATAAAAAATAAGTGAAAGAGAAGAGAGAATTTAGGTTTGGGTTGGTGCATTCCATGTAGGGTTTGAGAGAGAGAGGTTGAACAATGAAAATGGTTGAGAATTAGGTAAAATTGGGTATGGGGTTTATATTTTAAACCTATTAGGTCAGGTTGACTTAAGAGTAAACAGGGGTTATAATGCATAGGCTCACATGAGACCCTTGGAGTTATGGCATAGGGCCCATCGTAAGGAACAAGTCCTGTGATGTACAGGGTAATACACGCTAGAGGCAGTAAGCCACCACACTAGGTAGTGCAACGTGGGATAATTGCAAAGCCTCAAGGGTGTGGCACAAAGGGCTATTTCTCCTCCAGCAACTTACCTTTCCATAAATATATTTGTCCTCATTGCTTTACTCAACTTCTTTGGGTTCCATTGCACTTAAAAGTCCCTTCAAACAAGCAAAAAATACATTATAAAGGTAGGTTGCCTCCAGCACTATAGTTTCGGTTGTGACTCGACACTTCTTTTTGTGTTTTCATTTTTCTCAGTTTTCTAATGGAAATACTATGACAGTACATTACATCACGTATTACATTTTATGTAGCACCTGATTTAAGGTCATGACATGACCCAACTTACCATCATTTATTTCTAAATATGATGGACGTCTTCTACTTATCTTTATGCTCGTCTTAGAAATGTTTGACTCTTTACCTATTTAAAAAAAAGTCACGTTATTATCCTCACACCATAACTCCACTACCTTATGAGGGGTTATTTAAGCAACCTCAAATGATCCAAACAAGTTTTATATCAACTTTATGGGGAAGAGATTTAACCTCAAATTAAACAACACTTTCTTACTAGGCTCAAAGACTCGAGGCACAATTATCATGCTAGTTTTTGTCTTCTCCTTATAGAGTTTAACATTTTCATAAGCATACAAGCAAAAATGTTCAAGTTAATGTAATTTAAGTAATCACATTTTCCTACTATCTTGAAATAGAGGTTCAACTTCTTTACCACCCAATAAGTTTGATGATCAAGCACAACAGGCAAATGCAAATATTTCCTATATACCAATGGAAATGGTGTGGTCTCAATGGGCATTTTATAAGTAGTTCTTTACACCCATAGTGAAATATCCAATTTGATTTGCCCAATCTTTCCATTGATAATTCACAGTCTTCTAGAGAATCTATTTTATTTCATGGTTTGACACTTGAACTTGAACACTTATCTGGGATGGTATGCTGTAGCAACTCTATGTCTCACTCTATATTTTTCTAGTGAATTCTTAAAATAATTCTTCACCGAAATGAGATCCTCCATCACTAATAATAGCTTCTAGGGTTCCGAATCTAGAGAACATATTCTTCTTTATAAACTTCACCACTACTTTTACATCATTAGTAGGAAGAGGTATCGCTTGTACCCTCTTAGACACATAATAAACCGTAACCAAGATATACTGATTGCCAAATAAAGGTGGAAATTTACCCATGAAATATATTCCCCAAACATCAAAATATCTACCTCAAGAGTATTGTTTAATCAAATTTCATTGTCTAGGTATAGTTCTCATTATCTATCACTAGTCACACTCTTTATCAATGGAAAAGGTATATTTGACAAAATGGGCCAAAATAATCTCAATCATAACACCTTATACACTATGCATTCTCTTTTATGATGACCTCCATAAGGTGATGAGTGAAAACTCTCATGAACTTGTTTAACTTGATACTCTACAACACATCTTTGATAAATCAATCGGCACCCTGCTTAAATAAGTACGTCTCATCCTATACATAAGAGCATAAATCAAAGTACAACTTTTTTTGCTGACTAGTTTCTTCACAGAGTTACACACCACTCAGTAATAGGTTCACTGTGTCTACATATAATGAGAGCTCTTCTATACGCAGTGCTAATATTTGTTTCCTCTGGAAACTCTTCCCTAATACACCCATCTTTATCTATATAAGACCGATCCTCTAGCCTTGACAAATAATCTGCCACCTAATTTTGTGCCTCTTTCCATTAAAGACCTCATGATAAGACTCTTGGAACAACAATCTCCATCTGATGAGCCTTGGTTTTCCATATTTTTTATTGAATAAATACCTAATTATAGCATGGTTAGTATGAACTATCACCTTTGTCCTTACTTGATAGGATCTGAACTTGTCAAAAGCATACACTAGAGCTAATACCTCTTTCTCAGGCACTTCGTAGTTAGTTTGAGTAGTATCTAGAGTTTTGCTGACATTATGTAAGAATGAAAAATCTTCTCTCTATTGAACCAACACTACTCCCCTACTATATGACTTGCGTTACGTATTAACTTAAGGGGAAGCTCCTAATCAGGAGCTATCAAGATAGGAGCCTTTTCTGACTTTCTCTTCAACTTATCAAATGTTTTGATATAATTAGCCCCAGATTCGAACTTCACTTATTAATAAAGAAACTTATACATCAGTCATTCTATCTTTGATAAATCCATAATGAATCTCTTATAAAATCTGGCATGCCAAAACTGTGCACACCTTTAACTAACACTATAGGTGACTACATTTCTATAACCTTCACTTTTGATCGATCTACTTCCAATTCTCTCAAAGACAATTAATGGCCAAGAAAAATGCCTTTGTTGACTAAAAAGTGACATTTCTCTTAGTTTAACTCCAGATTAGTCCCCTCACGTCTCACTAGGACCTTGTCAAGATTCTGGAAAGATATTGCAAATGATTTACCAAAGATAGACAAATAATTCATAAATAGGTCAACAAAGTCTTCCACCATGTCTTAAAAGATGGACATTATACACCATTAGAATGTGGATAGTGCATTACACAATCTAAAAGGAGTTTGCCTGAATACATCCCTAAAGGATAGGTGAATGTGGTATACTCTAGGTCTTTTAGTGCTATAGCTATCTGATTATAGAAAAAATATCCATCAAAAAATCAAATAATAATCCTGACCAATAAGTCCATCCAATATCTAACCAATAAAAGGGATTTGGTGATAATATTTATAGGTGGCATCATTAAGTTTCACGTAATCCATGAAAATTCTCCACTTGGATACTGTGAGAGTCAGGATCAAATCATCCTTATCATTAGTCACCACTATCATGCACCCTTTTTAAGAACACAATGGACAGGTCTAACCCATCTACATTCTAAAATAGCGTACATGATGCTTGCATCCAGCCACTTGATCACCTTCTTTCTTACCATTTCTTTCACGAATGGGTTCAATTTTCTCTGGTTCTACACACTTATCATGTAACCTTACTCCATGAATATATTATCCATTAAGAAAGAAGGACTTATTTATTAAATATCTAATGTCTACAACCCATTAGCTTTCTTCTTCCTTTTTAGCACTGCTAACGTCTCTTAAACTAGTATATCAGATAGTCTTGTAGATAGAATAACAGGTAAGGTATCATTATCCCCTAGAAAAGCATATTAGTGATGTGGAGAAAATGCCTTCAACTTTAATTTTGGAGCTTCCACCAAAGATAATTTGTGAGGAAAGACAATGGGTCTATTTAGAGGCTCTAGTTTGCCCTTATGAATCAAAATTCTTGCCACATCTAAAATCTAAACCATCTCATTAGCATTTCCATCCCAAATATGTCATGTTCTATCAAAGCTCTTTCCAAGGGATACTTAGAAGTAATAAGTGGGAGTTTTGACTCAACATCTTTCACAATGTTAGAGGATGACTCATAAATAATTGCAACCTTTATTTCATTGTACACACCAAACACCTCAACTTTATCATGATCTAGCATAGTTAGCTTCCCGACAACTATATATATCAAAACACTCCAAGTAGCCAAAAATGTATGTCACAAAATAAATGGGACTTCTGTATCTACATCAAGGTTCAATATAATGAAGTCCACAAGGAGAATAAGTGAACCCACTTGTACCAACACATCTGCAACTATCCTCTCAGGCCTAAAAAGTGAGTAGTCGACCAGCTATAAAATCACTATGGTGGGCCTTGTACTACCAAGTGCCATATTCTTGAACAAAGAGGTAGGCATTAGATTTATAATGGCTCCAAGATCACATAGTTCCCGAGTAGTGATAGACTTCCTAATAGTGATTTAAATAGTAAAATGCCCTGGATCCTTGAGATTTATTGGCATTCTATTCCAGATCCATGAGGTGCACTCTTTACTAAGTGCAATAGTAGCATACTTTACCAACTTGTTAATGTTTACCACAATATACTTGATGAACATGGCATACTTGGGAACTTCCTACAAAATATCAACAAGAGGAATATTAATGCGCAACTATTTTAACAAGTCAATAATGTTTTTAAATCATGCTTCCTCATTTTGCTTTTTAACAATTGTGGGAATGGAGAGGTGATTTCACACTTTTTATAATACTCACGCTATTCATATTTTTCTCAGCCTTTTCTTGTTTCTTGTCTCAAATCACAACCGATGAAGTTGCTTTCTTAGGCTCTAATTCCTCTAATTGCCTACCACTTTGAGTATAAACTGTATTAACCTGCTTGGAATTTTGATCAGTGTCACTCAATAGACCTCCTTGAGGTCTGGTATTTTTTGACACATAAAGTTGTCCCATCTGAAATTGAAGAGTAAGAGTAATCTCTAATCCTTATTAGCTAACTTCATCCATCCTTGGTTAATTAATAATGAAGCTCAACATAACTGACCAACCAAAACATTAGTAGGTCCTTGTACTATTCAATCTTTATTTGCCAAAACTTTAATAACTACAAAAGGAACTTTATGACAATATCTTATGTAATAGGCTATCCCAAAATACCAAAACATTACAAAATACCACTATTTGTGTGTGGTTAGCTATGATTTGCTTCAAATTCTCCCCAATAATGTTAGATTGAGTATTATAATGTCCACCCTTAACATGTTGCAAAAGATTCTGATTTCCTGCTTGATTCCTATACTGATTAACATTCTGCCTTGATTTCCACCTTATGAGAAATTAGGGTGATTTATCCAACCGGGATTATAATTGTTCCCAAAACTTTGATTACTATGGCATTGAGCATTACCCACATGGTTCTCTAATTCTAGATTCACTACACAGGATTTAGTTGAGTGATCTCTATTAGCACATTCCTCGCACCAATTTTGAGATTATTGCACCATATTTAGTCAAGCTTATTAATTCCCCAAAATCACGTTACTAAATTGATTGTTCATTTGATTCTACAAAGAGGCTATCTGTTCTAGAATAGCCATAAATTTGTCCACCTTTGTCAATCCTGTAGTGTTATTTGTGGTTCTTTTTAAAACAACTGCATTCCATTCTGGATTTCCCAATGAGTTATAATTTGGAAGCATATACAAATAATCATGACTTTTCTAAGGCTCATCCACAACCTGCTAAGTACAAAATAATCATTGTGTTAGGTTCAAGTCCCTATATAAGAGTATACACCATAACATAATTATTCTGATGGTAGTGTGGGTAATCACAAAGAATGGACTTGAATCTCTCCCAGTCTTGATACAAGGTTTCACTATTCTTCTGTCTAAAGCTCAAGATATCACTCGCATAATTTCACAGTCTTTTTGGATGGAAAGAAAAAAACTAGAAAGTTCTTTGCCAGATCATCCCAGGTGGTGATGGAATTAGGTGGTCCAACCTTCTACCAACTCATTTCTTCCCTTAATAAAGAAAAAGAGTCTCATATCATCAGGAAAGAATCCTACGAGAATATATGTCATAAATCTCAAGAAATTCTACAAGTGTTGTTGCGGATCCTCATGAGATAGTCTTTTAAACTACCCGATGGTGTGGAATAGTTGCACCATGTTCTTTTTGAGCTCGAATCGACCTCTTGCATCCTATTTGTGAATGATAGAGGTGGAATTATTTGTGACTGGGATTGCTTCTTTACGAATTAGTCTAGTTGTTTCCATCTGTGCAAGAACAATTTCTACTAGATTAGCTAGCTTAAGTTGTTGAGTTGTATATTGATAGCTATTCTCTCCTCCACTAATGAAATGCTTGTTATTGGTGCCAAATACTGTTCAACCAATTCTCTTTATATTATAAGCTTGAGCCACAATCTAAACCAAAAAATTAGCTTCTAAGATCAAGTTGTCAACACTTATATAATATTATTAATGACAACAAAATTTAGAAAATTACTATTTACTTAAGTCCCCAGAAATTGCGCCAAAAACTTATTTCAGCATACCTCACACATGAGTGTACATAGATTAACAAGTAATATAGTGGATCTTTGAGTGCTGGATGTTGAACTCGCATGGACTAAAAGCTTAGCAATTCACTTAATTGAATATCTACTAATATTTCAAATAGGTGTTGTGATATATCAAGATGATTTGTGAAATTTTAACAAACTAATAGTGTGTAAAAATAATAAAATTGGATAATCAAAATTTCAGCAACGTTGTATATAATATAGAGGAAGAATTCAACAGTCAAGGAGCTTGTGGAAATCATGTAAGCCGTTACTCTTTCTTTGGTTATGTTGTTTATTCGATTGTTGGCTCACATGGTTACCAATATGACTATGGTCTTCCGAGCTTATAGTCATCTACCTAAAAGCACATTGCAACTGCATCGTTGATGCAATACTTTGACTTAGATTATTATGTTATCATCCTGTATTTGAATTAACCAAGGTAGTCTAAGTTTATTCATATCCTAGATGTGAAGAAAATATTTATTTTTATTAAATAAGAGAGCTCATCCCTTAAACTCCACATTCTATCCTAATGATTCCTCTTTTAGGTTCACAAGAGGATTATAGATATATCTTAGTAATGGACAAGTATTAAAATAGTAGATTAAAGAGTTTAAGAACTACCATTATAAAAAAATCAACGTTAAACCAAATCAAAAGTATGACATAAACTTATGAGTTGGACCTCGACTCCAAAACAAGGGTTTTAGCTACTAATAGTTGAAAATAAAGTACAATGATAAAGTTATTAATACCAGGGAAAAATGAGTAGTAGAGTTCATGGAAGATGAACCGCAATGAAAACCCTTAGCCTTTCTATCTCCTCTAAAATAATGCATAATCCATTTCAAAACTATGCATGGGGTATTTATAGATGTATAGTGATGTTACCCCCAAACCCTTGAATATTTCATAAATTGAACGAGTCAGTTACAACATGACCTGCCCATTCATCGCATGACTAAATGCATAATCCCAAGGGCTATGGCACGAGGCCTATTTCACATCCCCAAGAGGCATGGTGCAAGTCTTATCGCGCTACCCTAAGGGGTACGGCAGAAGGAATGCCTGTAAGACTAGGCTTTATCACATCTTTCCTAATCAATCTTGTCTCTCGTAGTACTTTGTTATTTTGAGTTTGCGCATGTCTCATTCACTGTTGAAATAGTACTAATCATGTAGGTAGAACATTTACATAAAAAGTATAGCTAAACGCAGTTAAACAAGATAATTTGTTCTTTAAACTTAGTTAAAGCATGTGTAAAACATGTTATTTGGGCTACACCCAAATTCAATAAATCATACTGTATAATGAGAAGGGATAAACAAAATATTGAAAACCTCGTGTACCTATTTATAACCTGCCTTCTACGAACAATACAATAATAACAAAAAATTTAATGTAACTAACTAACCCAAACACCCACTAACCTAACTGTCCTCCCATAAACCTGGAAGCCATAGGAAAACACTCAGAAAACAACAAACATAACTTATACCTATACATCCCTCATAAGGCTGATTAATATATGCGCCAAACAATTATACTAGTGATAGGTAATGCAAATGATGAATGGAGGAAATGTCAACCAATAATACCATAACAAGCAAGTGCCAAACTATACCAAGTATATGCATCTCTTATAGCTCGCCGGCTCGCAAGGCAGGACCTATGAATATCACTCTTTTTGGAATATAGTCCCTAGAAAGAAGAATCTATATGGGATTGGATATCCATATGGTCTACCTAGTCCTAAACTAGGACTTCTAATACCTCAAACTCAAACTGATACTAAATCAATCAATAATAAAAATTCTAGTGCCCGAGATTGAATTTAGGACAAAATAGTATAGTACTATAGAAATGGGTGAAATCTTCCTCGACAAGAGTGAGTATGTAGTGGTAAAAGAGTGGATCAATAACACATCGAAACCCCCCTCGATCTAAATTTCCTAAGTAATATGATTAGCTTTAGGTGTCTTAATCCAATAATAAGAGTGGTACAACTTTCATTTTAAGAGAAGCAATTTTAAGAGGGAAAACTGAGAATAAATCCTTTAGAAAACAATAGTAAAATCAAGGTTCTAATTGGAATTCCACCACTAAATAAGCATAAATATGTCTAAATATATGCATGACATAACCAGTATCCAAATAATACAAATGTTCATGTCAAAGCATCTAAGAACTAAACCGCATCCTTTGAAAGAATAAAATACTAACTTAGTGTCCAAATGGTATCAAAACACTGCCTTGGTCCTAACAATATATAAATTAACAAGATAGAGGAACAATAATTCAAATCTATACAATAAATAATGGCATAAGGCTACTAGAAGGATCTAATCAAGGGATATTGCTAAGTCACTAAGTAATGTGGTAAGTCTTATACTAAAGGGTCCTTCATGTCAATCTATGCTTAAACAAGTCTATAATTAGGTGTAATAGACTCCTACAATAATAGCAGGTATTATAGGCTAAGGCCCAATTTACATTTCTATTCTAAGTCCCTTAAATAGGTCAAGAACTATAATCAAGTTATAGATAACTGTAAACCTATCCTATAACACCTACATAGAATGCAATTTGTACAATACACCATCTCATAGAGACGAGTAGACCATAGCCTACCTCTAGTTAAATAATAATCTTAAATCATCCATGAACAACTTATCTTTACTCCATCATATTTGAATAATATCGCTCTATCAAAATCATAATGTACATGTTAATATGAGTAAAATAAAACCCATATTGCAATATAAATCTTCAAGCAAAAAATTTTGTAAGAAATAGGCCTATTGGGACAACAAATGGAATTCCAAAATTGAATCACAAGGTTCCTCAAAAGACAAGAAATGAGTGTTTAAAACATGAGCACAAATGAAGATCGACTTGAATCCCAAATCAACCCACAAAATTAAGGAATCCAAGAACTAAATTCTACAAATATACAAGGAAAAGAATGGAATTTGATGGACAAAAACAATGGAAAATGATCAAGAGGTGATGGATTATCTTACCTTAGCCTAAATAGAAGACTTCCCACACTATCCCACGCTCCAAGATCCAAAAATAGTGGAAAAAGGGGTAAAATCAAAGAGAAAATTAGGGTAGAGGGCCTAATATATTGCTAGGGGATTGCAATTTACTATCGCAAGGGTGCTTAGTCACGAACACAATGACAAAGAAAAATGACTATCGTTAATGCACAATAGTAGTCGCACTAACTAAGACCAGCCAGGCTAATTATTACAAATGCTACTTATTCTTCACAACCGCAAAGAAGGGAATACGTTTTGGTCGGGCTGATCCTTCATCATGAATGCAAGATAAGGCTCACAAATAACATGGTTTAATACTTGAACCTTCATGAACATAGATAAGCCGAATATACTACCAGAGTATTGCATTTTCCAATTGTGAGGGTGCCTAGTCGCAAACGTGATGACCAAGAAAAATGACTACCGTGAATGTGTGACAATAGTCACAAATAGTAAGACTAGATAGACTGACTATTTTTAAGCTACTTATTATTTACAAATGAAAAGAAGGTAATAGGATTGGGTCAATACGATCCTTCATCACAAATGCGAGAAAAAGGGACACAAATGCCATGGTTAAAGACTTAACCCTTTGTGAGCATGGCAAACTCCTCGCGAACCTAAAGAAGAAGTGTTTCATGCAACAAGTGTTGCTGTACCAGCAAAAAACCCAAGTCTTCATTGACTTTTATTGGGTGCTAGATATTTATTTGAAACCCAATGCACTCAAACAAACTATGATACCATTCAAAATTTGACATTCTAGACTTAGTGGAACTATCAAAATTTTCATCCAAGGTCATTTTGATAAAAAGTGGGCTCCATATCTACTATTTTATTTTTAAAAATTTCCAACTATAGTCCAAAATGAGTTCAGAAGTATCAAGACTCATACCAAGGGTTTCCGTAGCCTAAAATCCATCTCTCTAAGCTAACGATACTATTAAAATTTTCATCTAAGGTCGTCTACTAGGAGTTTTGGTCCAAGACCAATTTCCCAACTCTAATAGCTCAAAAATAGGGTAATGGGCATACAAACATCCCAAAAACCAAACTAATGATATAGAAAAGCAATAAATAAGCTATAGTTGCTATAGGAGGCACGAAATGCCAAAAACAAGCTAAAACAGATAAAATTACCTAGAGGGTCATTACAAAATCCGTTACTAAAATGAATTTCATCCTCAAAAGCCAATGGAAAAAAAGAGTTCAAGAACTTAAAAGGACAAGGTACTAGGCCTACAAGCCCCGTGCAAGTCCCCCAAATAACCTCTATGGCCAACCAATGCTTATATGGGATTTCACTAAAGGTATCCCTTTTTCTTTCATATTCTAGCTTCACTTCTAAACTAAATAAAAATTCATCCTCAACAACCAACTGGTCTCCAACTGAACTCAACACTACTGAAGTACGTAAACCTTAACCACTACATTCTCTAATCAGACCAATACAAATTCAACTAAGTGAAAACTAAACCAGTCTCAAGATAACCCAAAGAATGAATCATATAACCAACTCCAATTTCCAAATGTAACATTCTCTTTTCTCTCCAAACTTGTTGCCTACTATGAACTATACAGAAGCTCTATAGCATTATATGAGTCCTATACATGAAATCACACCATCTTTCCCTCGATAGACTAAAACTAATTGACAAAAAATCCATATAAACTAACATAAGAACAAAGCTCCACAAGGTTCTTCTTAAATATAGAAATGGTGATGACCAACATCTCTGATCTGTGTCAAGCCACCAACTGGTCTTGATGGCCCTTAAAATCACTAGTTATGAGTCCAGATCATACTTACTCAAATTAAATGATCCTCTCTAGAATGCTCCACCAACTGTGGGTAAAACCATTCTAAGCCCTACTCGAGTACATTTATTCTATTTAGTAGATAATCAAAATTCTAACATAAACTAAGAACCACGTTCAAAAGCAGTAGAAACCAACACCATATACCAATAGATTAAGCCCAACTCGAGTAAACTTCTTTTATTGAGTAGATAATCAAAATTCTGACAAAAATTGAGAACCAAGTTCAAAAGCAGTAGAAACCAACACCATGTACCAATAGACTATCCCTCAATTATCTATCAAAGTTAATCTATTGTAACTAAAAAGGCTGAATCTGTAGGTAATAAGTAGGACTCGTCAACTTGTTAGTGAATTCTCAATTAGATCAAAACCTCAAAATGAGTGGCAACTAAGTTACGTAATCTGCAACCATAATCTTAACACCGAAGATGAACTACTTGATCTCAACCTTCTGAATTGATCTTGATGATGAGTAAGTATCCATACTTTCAAATCCAATCACAGCACTTAAGCTATTATAAAAAAAGAGTCAAAAATATAGTTGGAGCCAACAAATCTTCACTAAGGTCAATTACCCAAATCAATCTCAGTATCATAAACTAAGAATATACCCAATAGTGTCCACAGGGGCTAAAACCAAAAAAGTGTTGAAGAATACAATACAACTGAGGAAAAACACAGACTAAGGGTACAAGCAATCCAATCCATATTTGTTGAGGGAATAACATATAAATTCATAACCAACAACCCACCATGGATTCAAAGAGTTTTATTAAAAGCCAAATCTCAAGAACATCAAAAACCACAATCTTAGCAGGCATATGGTCAAACCAATACACCATATATGGAAACGAATACTCACTTCCAAAATATATCCACTTTGGCTACCAAAAACTTATACAGTAGCACATATCCCTAATCAGATGAATTCTAAAAAGTCCTATTTGGACAAAAAAATATCAAGAAGAGAAATTAATGATTTTTCATACTTAACCTCTCTTAGCTCAACTGAACTATAATTGACATTGGAAAAAGAATAGAGTACCCAACTCAACACCAATGAAAAGATCAAGACTACTATTGGGTGATGAAATAACCAAACTGAAAGAACAAACCTCAGACTTACTAACCTTAGGAATAGAGTACAAAAAAATTGCCAATGTCAGAATCATAATAGAATTATAGAGGGAAAACATACATTTACTTCCATAACTTACACAACTATCATTCTAAACTTGCTGATATCAAGGAAAACCAACCAACCAAGGTTCTAAGCCAAGCGAATAGAAATTACAAGAAGAGAACACTAACTAGATAATGCTAGTCCAGCTTTTTATCAAGTATGGATCCATTAAAGTTAAAATATTTACAATAATAACAATATTATAAAGTATATCTAGCATAAAAATAAAACATAATTGGTACCACTCTAAGATCACATCAAGTCTAATATACCAAAGAAAATAGGATTTACCCAAGCGCTATACCCCAAAGCAACACATTACTGATCCATTTGATAAACTACTTAAAGAAAATATCTACTAGGGGTAGTCATATATGCATAAACCTACGCAAAGTCTTACAACAATCTATATAGAAACATCAACGCATGTAAATACGGATGGATATAATAACCCTAGCTCAATTTGAATAGAAACCAAAAAATATTAAACAAACAGTGCACCTATAATGATAGAATCCAATGTCATAGTTCCTAACCTGACCAAAGAAGAATGAATCAGAATGCATCCAAACTTGAATTGAGTGTTTGATTGACCAAATGATATACAAAGTGCAATATCTCTTACCCAAGATTCCACAACCCTACGAGACTGATATATTTAAACTGATGTATCAATAATCTCATATTGACTACACACCTTGGAATAATAAGCTATCTCTCTATAGTCATAACAAACCCCTAAAGCCCAAACAAGGCGAGAAATACAAACTAACCGCAACTAGCTAACCAACTCACATCTGGGGTATTCCTTTGACCAACAACAAATATCACCATAATTAAAGCATGCCTCTAAAACTCTCTAATAAACTATACAGTTCAACCTAAAATGGCTGCCACATCTTGAAGACCTAGACCAAAAACCCTATAAACTCTAACAAAAGCGTTGTCTACTAAGATTACTACAACTTACCTGTGAGCTACATATACTCTAAGGTGCTACCTATATGTGCTTGATAGACTAGAAGTGTTGTTGAACTCTGATAGTGGGATCTCTACCTCCAGATAAAATATCACTAAAATTGTACAACTGGCATGGCCTCTAGCTGCCATATCTATATATCTCTAGAAATGCCCTCTCTATAGTCCCCACATGCCTACAACCTAAAGAAAAAAGCCCCAACTACTATCAAATACTCTGATGAGAAGTGGAGTGGTTAGGCTAATCTCATAATAAATTCAAGCACCATCTTGTGCTTTGAATTATATAATATAGAAGTATGCCTAGACCACTCAATTAACCTAATATTATACTCTAAAATAGACAGAGCACCATGTTGATCTCCAATAAACCTAACTCTATCCTGAGAACCACTCTATGTGTTGGACACCATCTATAGTAATAAAGTATCCATGAAAAGAATAAGAACCACCCCTATCATAATATATGAATAAACTGAGACGATCATAAATTCTATCAAAGCTTAGGCTAGCCAAGGACTATTTAGCCAATGTTGAAAATCCTCGATATCAATCTCTAAACCCTTAGCCTAATGCTGAGTTGAAACTCTAGCTATAAGCATAAAGTCTCATGCACATCTATCGATATCCTCATGCTATCTGTATGGGAAAGAGTGGAGTCCAAGGAAGTACTTGTAGGTTCATAGAAGTACAAACACATGACAAAGAATCAAGAAATATAATTTCCTAAGAATGTCCTATAGACTCCTGAATATAGAATACATTTGTCTTTGCACTGTTTCGCATAATTTTTCTAGGCACTTTACTATGGTACCAACAACACAGATGAACCTATGATCTAATACCATTTTATCTAAGACCTAGTTTCTCAAGTTACAGTGACACCTACTATAACCCATTTGGAGGTAAGTTGACTCATAGTTCAAAATAGTGAGTAACAGACTATTAAGAGAAAAGATGAAAGTATAGAAAGTGAATATAATAAAAAAACTAATATAGAGAAGCATCCCCAAAACCTATATGAAATTAGTATAAAAGATTATATCAAAACATGAGTACAAGGTAAGTATAGTACATATATATTTGTTTCTATAATGCAACATAAACATCAGTCCAACCAATTGAAGGAGAGCAGTAACAACTCCAGCTATTAGTAGCTCACCCCAAATCTCCAATCCATAGCAGCTTCATATGATGCACACATAAGAGAAAAAAACTTGTACTATTCTTGCAGGATGTAGATTTGTAGTATGAGTACCAACCACTAGGTAATTATTAGGAATCAACTGGCTAAGCTCAAATAATAACATAAGTATAAATAGTATCCAAAGTAGGAATATATATAACATACAACTATCTAAGAAACTAAATATAATGATGCTTATTAAATAATAAGGATAAAATATCCTATTCTACCAGTAATTAGAGATAAAAGTGTGACACCATAAGTATCCAGTCTATATAATAGAGGAATTAAGAAAAGGATATACAATATACAATAGTAGTAGAAAAAAAGAAAATGATATACAAATAGTAGTTAGAGATAAGTGGATATGCGACCACAATATACAAATAACAAACTATGAAGCTACTTCCTTGGGGGAGCTAGTCTAACATCATATGTATCTTAAACAATAATGGAGCTAAGTATAACATAATCAAGGTCTGTAAAAAAAATGAATAATCAAAAATAATCTAATAATGAAAAATATTACCATAATAATAAAAGGGATAAAATTTACTGAGAACCTCTGGTACTATCCTTAACCATACTACCATAAACTATATAATAAAAAAAAGTAATGTAACCAGCTATCCTAAACAACTAATAACTCAGCTAGGTCCTCATTATGTAATGAACCTGGAGGTTATTTTCCTTATTTACTCTTAATTATACCATTTCAACTTCTCCATAGCTTTCCCAAGTCATTTATGACTTTCAGGGACTGATGGTTCAATTTTTGGGCAGTTCATTTGGTTTTTAGGGATGATTTCCTATTTTGAAGTCTACATTAGATCCAAATGGCCAGCAAGAAAAATATTTAGTTAAATAATCTCAAATGCAAATTTTAACTGCACCAGTAGCTTCAAATTATTGTTTTTAGTTTGGGTAGAACTTTTGCTTAGTTCATGATGCACCTAAGCTCATTTTGACCTATCGATTGAAAAGTTGAAAATATGAAAGTTTAGGTGTGGGGCCCACAATTTGTCTAAAGAACCTTGGATTGAAAATCCAACTCTTCCAACTCATTTGGAACGTCTAATTTAGTGTGGTTACATATTTTATTTTTAAAAATAGGATTTTTAGTGAATCTCGAGGCATCATTAGAAACTCAAAAAGTTTCTATGTTTTGCTGGTCTTGGTGCATCAATGATTGTGGCATAAAGGGGAAGATCATGGCACAAATATCATGACAAGTCCATGGTGATCACGACACTGTGATCGTAGCTTGTGCCTTGGGAATAACAATATCTCATTGCCTGGGGGTCTATAAATAGACCCCATAGTAGCAATTTAGGTAATTTTCTCTTCACCCTTTAGAGCTGAAAACCCTAAATGGGAATAATGCAAAATTGATCATGGTGGATCACTTAGAAGCTTGTTTATCATCTTTTATCATGAATATCTTTGAATTTAAGGTAATAATCTTTTGAATTTATGCTTGAATTTCTTAGATTGAACATTAAATACAAATTTAGCATAGGGATTGATTTTAGCCCAAAATATGATTAGTTGTCACCCATTTCTTAGATTATAATTCCTTCTTCATATGTAATCATTAGGTTGTGCTTGAAAATGTGTTATCCATAAGTAGGACCCACTGGAGGTTTTGGTGTCTTTTTTGGTCCCCAAGCACAATAGTGAAATATGGATATCATTAGACTCATATAATGAGTAGATTATGTTTTTGATAGTATGATGGCATTTTGGGAATTGTGAAGTAAAGAAAAGCATGTGGTGTATGATGTGAGATTTTGCAGTTTGGATTTGAGTTAGGATTCTGTTTACTTTTTTCATAGATAATGTGTGATATATATACTGCGTGTGAATGTTAATGTTAAGATTGATTATGTGTAGACTAACATATCCTTCATTATTCATATTTGGGGATTAGATGACAGTTTTGGACCCATAAGATGGTATGTTTATAGCCTTTTAGAATCCTATTGCCTTATCTTTAGTTTGGATTAATTTGTTGCATTGATATGATATAATGCTAGGTTTGGGATATGGTTTTACCATTGTAAACATGATTAGTATATTTAACCTTATTGTTCTAGTGTTGTGGTTTTAAATCATAATTTGGGTAGAGTTTACTTACATGCCCTCATTCTAGTCAAAGTTCCTATCTTAGGCTTGAGTATGGATTACTTGACATTTAGAAGTTGAACTAGATACCTTAGCTTTGTTTAGGCACAGTGTTTCTAATTATGGAAATTTAGGATTAGAAGTAGGATTGTTTGGCACACTTAGGCCAAGACTTGTGTTAGCCTTGTGGACTTTATTGCGGATGTTAGGCATAGTTAGTAAACCTTAGAAGAAAGTTACTTTATAGATTATTCAATGATGATGTATTTTTCGCTGGATAATGACATTTGGGCCTATAGAGACACTATTTCCATTTTGATTCAATGTTTGGCCTATAGAGATGCTATTTCCTCTTATATTGATATTTGGCCCATAAAGATGCTATTTTCTCCTAGACTTGATACTTGGCCTATAAAGGTGACTTTCCTATTCGATATGATCAACGGGCCTAGAGAGATGACATTCCTCTTAATTATGATTGTTGGGACTATAGAGATGTCTTTCCTCTTAGTTATGATTATCGGGACTTTAGAGATAATATTCCTCTTTGTTATAATTGTTGGGCCTATACAGATAATTTTCTTCTTAGTTATGATTATCAGGCCTATAGAGATGATATTCCTTTTAGTTATGATTATTGGACCTATAGAGATGAATTTCCTCTTAGTTATAATTATTGCCTCTATAGAGTTGATATTCCTCATAGTTATGATTGTTGTGCCTATAGAGATGACTTTTCTATTAGTTATGATTATCGGACCTAGAGAGATGATATTCGTCTTAGATATGATAGTTGGCCTAGAGAGGTGACATTTCTCTTAATCTATTCATATGCGATTTCCTAGACAAATTATATACTTAGTGATATTATGCATCCTATATGTGAGATGCCTCTTATATGTGAGACGGTTACAAATGTGATTATCGATATAAGTTCCCAATATATATATGGACCAAAGGTCATGATTATGATGTTGAGATTATTTTGGACATATTATTGGACCACGGGCTATGTCATGATATTGGTTGGATATTCGGGAAGTGTTTATCTCTGTAGAGAATGCAGTTACAGTTTATAAATATATTTATTTATGTTTTATACATATCTCTCTGGTACTGGATGGAAGAAGATACGGGATGATGCTTATTATTCCACTAATTGAATACTGGTGAGGGCATGCATATATTTGGTACATTCATGATTATTATATCGGTAATTGATGTGATACTAGTTAAAATACAATGTTATGACTGTTCTTCCTAATTCTACTTTCTCTAAGCATATTCGTCTCTCCGAGAGCAGCTTTGTCCTCGAAAGTTCCACATAGTAAATAGTGTGGCACTCGAGTTCCATGAATCAGACTTGGTCATATACATGCACAAACTATGCCATGTTGTTTATTAAAGCTCATGGGAAGGTAACTTTGTAGTGTTTAGACAAAAATTGAAAGTACAAATTTTTGACCAGGTAGAAAATTAGCCTCAATTAGAGTTATCATAGGCCATTGTGCTGCGATCAAGGTCACAATGACCATGATCATGGTACCTGAGATTGATTTCAAGCCATATTTTTCAATGTCCAAAAAAATCACATATTAAGCCAAAGACATGTTCTTCCACAAAATTGCATGGTGAAAGCTTTGAACATGGTTACTAGTACTCGATTATGCACTTAAGATGTAAAAATAACTAGCTATGACTCGTTTGGGCATTTGATCAAGCATGTGGTGTGCATACTTCATTTTACTCAATTTCACATACAATATTGGGTACTTTACTCAATTTCACACACAATATTGGGTACTTGAAACTTCCCTACATATGTGTACAAAATATTCTAGCAACTAATAACCGCATAAGTTGATTACGACACACACTCAGCAAGGAAAATCATAGATTTAGCCCTTCCCTAAAACATGTATTCTATGACCTATTTTTCACATTCAAAACATTGATTTAAAGCACTTACAAATGGAATGATGCAAAAAGGATACATTAATACTTTTGAAGGCCACAAATATTTTCAAGATAGGGTGCAATTTGAGAGAAAGTCTAAGAAAGGAGTGTGGGGGAAATGAGGAGTCCGATAGTCTTTTAAATTGTCTTGACCACAATTACGGATACCCGGGTGACCACGATCATGACCAAAGGTCCACAATCATGGTAACTGAGAGTATTTCTATTCTCCTGTATTCCCTTGTTCAGCTCATTACCTAATTTTGACAAATATCTATCCGTTCAGTTCATCATGCACTGATTTAACACTTTCCCTTTCTCAAACACATTAACACCTCCATAGTGCTACAAATGCATTAATTAATAAAATGGAAAAATTAAAATCTACACTGCGAAATTAAAATAAAGGATATGAGCCACTTTCATAGAATTTGTAAGTTGCCTCCCATATAGCACCTTAGTTCACTTCGTGATATGATGTCTTCCTTCTTTCTCAAGTTGGGTCCTCAAGGTCCCCCTCATTTACTTTCTCAACATCAACATCGATCACCGATACTACTTGAAGTTCCACGGGATGTTTCTTCATTTTGACCACCCAGAAGGATACTTCACTAGGATGAACTCTAAATCTTATTTCCCCTAGCTCAAAATCAACAATGGCTCTCCTAGTGGCAAGAAAAGGTCAAAAAAGAATGATAGGTACCTCTTGGTCCATTTCACACTCTGGCACCACAAAATTCGTTGGGAGAATAAATGTATTCAGCTTCACAAACATGTTGAACACAACACCAACTGGTTTCTTGATATAACAATCCGCCATCCAAAGCCTTATTTATGTAGGAGTTGAAATACCTAAGCCAAGACTCTTATATATTGCAAAAGGCGTGGGATTATTATTTTCACCAAAGTCACATAAAGATTTTTCATGCTTATGTTTTCCAATGGTGCATAGAATCGTAAAGGCCCCAGGGTCCTCTTTCTTTTCAACCATTTTTCTACTCATGATGGAACTATACCTCTAGGTTACTTCAATGGTGTCACATTCAACAAGCTTCTTATTTGACATCAACTTTTTCATAAGCTTATCATACCCCGAGATATATTGGACAACCTCAAGAAATAGGTATTAATGGAGAGGTTGGAAAGCTTAGCCATGAATGTTTTGAATTAGCATTATCCTCCTTCTTTTTGAGCCTTTGAGGGAATAAATGGGGAACTATCATCGCAGGCAATGGGTCACTTTTAACTTCATCATATTCAACTACCTTTGGATCACTCTCTTTACCATCAACTTTTTCATTCAACACCGGCTCATTTTCTTTTTTTTCATGAAATGTTAGAGACTCTTGCTTTGAATTGTTTACAAGATTTTTCTCCATATCAAGTTCCTTTTTAACATCTACCATAAGATCACCGAGAGGTTTACTACTCCTAGTGATAATAGCCAACACTTAGGCTGAATTTTTTAGGTTCATAATGGTGTCACTAGGGAGGCCTCCCTTTTTCCTTGCATTGGGTTGGGTGGAGATTTTCCCAATTTGAGTGGGATACAACCGTTTGGTTGAGTTGCAAAAAATTAAATATCGATTCATGGACCACTTTGTCTGTTTCCTTTACTTTCATCAAAATCCTTGCTAGCATATCTTCTGCTTTATATTGGTCGGGGTCAATGGAATTGGAATACTTTCCCTTTTCCTAATCATAAGGGGGAACATAACAATCATACTCATGCTCCTTATCACTCCAATCACGATCACCGTCCCTATCTATTTCATTCTAACTTTGGTTCCCACCTTACCTTTGATAGGCAGGGTGGGAAACCCCCACTTGATTTTCCAAATACGAAATCTCCTTATCAAGCTTCTTTTCTTTTTCACCACTTTTGTAGGTGCACCCATCATATATTTTGTCAAAAGTTCCAATTGACTCATTATTTTTACCATGTTATCCTTTATCTCCTCATCTCTTCTTTCTTGATCCTAGTCAAGAATATAGGTAGTAGGAGATTCTTTGGGTACCTCAATATCCCAAGCATACCACCCTCGATTTTTCTTGGTAACTTTATTAAGAAGATTTGAATAGGCATGATAATTCAACATCACAAGACAGCCCCCCACTATATTGTCTACCATAATTTAATTGAGCAGATTAAGAGACCAGTAGTAGATTTAGAGAAATATCATCTCTAGGACCTCGTGGATGGGACAATGTAAGAGTTCTCTATTGGATATTTCCCACACCTCATACAAGGGTTCCCCATTTAATTTCCTAAAGTTCATGATCTCATACATTAATTGGAGAAATTTTGACATGGGAAATACAAATTAAGGAAGACCTCAATGAGTTCATACCATGAGGTGATTGATCCAACCAGAAGAGAGAAAAGACACAACGCCGCCTCTCCCATTAGAGAAAATAGGAAAAGATAAAGCCGGATGGACTCTTGGGATATTTTTGGAATATCTAAGGGTGCACACACTTCAATAAAGTTCTTCAAGTATAAGTTACGGACCTCATAGGATTGTCCCCCAAAATGTCCCTTCATTTGGAGCATATGCAACATGAAACTCATGGAATGAAAGACATCATTCCCTTGAGTATGTGGGATACAGCTAACACTTGATTAAACAATGTCGTTGAGTTGCTCCTTGTCATTAAGAGGACCATTGAAAGACACAAAAATGCTTTCATTTTCACTAATGGTTCCATTAACACTATGAGAATCACCTTAAAAGGAAGCAGAAATGACAACCAAAATAAATACAAACCACTATAGGTGTAACCTAAGTAACACTCCACTCTGCATAAGTAAAATCAAAATTTCACTCGTCGGCAACAATTCCATATCGATAACTCTCACCTATACTAATGAAAGTAGTAGAGGATGATCATTGTCAATAGCTTAACTTAAATTAAGGTCGAATCCACAAGTAGTGTAATTAGAATTCTAGTCCTATGGGTGTTAAATGCTACTAATAAGCTACACACAATGTGAATAAAGCAAAATGCATAAATAAAAAAGGGGAATTGGTTTGGCATGTGTTTCGTCAATATCAACTTAATTTGATAACATGAACAACAATTGTGATTTAAATTCAATATGAAAAGAATCTTGGGATTATATCTACCTTAGTGCAAGTTATGCATAGGTGCATGAAGATTTACTGTACATCCTAGTTCTTAATAATATGTTAGGCTAGATTTAAGATCCCTGAGTCTAGTCTATCAAGAAAACCTCAAGAATTTCACTCATTGACCCACTTAGGTACCTAACAAGTGTGTCAAATTTCAACCACCTATTGCCTCAATTGGGTATTTTAGGTTATCATATACAAATCCTAACTAATTTAACCAAACAATAGCAAAACCCATCATCAACAAATTAGCATATACACAAATACATCACAACCCACACATAATTGAAACTTAGTTCAACATAATCCCTAGACAATGAAAGTTTAGCTACTAACAAAGAAAATAAATAAAAATATACCATGGGAATTGTTTAAGGGATCCATTCTTCACAAATACTTAATTCAAAGTCTCAAGATACAATTATAATTCTTGACAAATTTAGGGTTTTACACTTTAAAGTAAAAAAGTTTCAACAGTCAAGAATACCTAAAAGCGAAGGGGTTTTAGCCTCTAAAAGGAATTGAGTTTGGATAAGAGAAATTACAAACCTATCCTAGCGCGAAATCTATCTAAGTCGCGAACGCATCAGTTTTGCCTCAACCATAATAACCATGACCAAGATAATATCCATGTGATCATGGTGGATGGCCAATATTGACTTATCGTGATTACCACACTTAGACTATGATCACAGCCATCAGACTGCTATCGTATTAAACGAGCCTAATTTATGCAGGGTATTTAGATGTGCACTTTTCCTCTCTTTTTGATCTATATTTAGCTTAAATCAACATCTTTTTACCTCATTACCTATGCACATGCAAGAGAGTGGAAATTAGAGCCTTTAATTACAAAAATGTCTCATTTATACAATTAATTCATAGTAGCATGCACAATTGTTGAGTGCAAGTAAGTGGTAGATTCACCACTTATCCACTATTTTCCCTCTTGGTTCTGTATTAGATTTATTTGGGGATATATTCTAGTATTGAAGGTAAGTTGACCTTACATAGTTCTATGTGGCTTTTGAGTCGATAATTTAGTTATGTTTCCCATTATTGGGTTCGAGATTCTTAGACTCACCTTCTGGGTTATGAAGGTTTTCACCTTGTCTATTCTTTTTGATATATCACATTTTGAGATAGACCAGTTTGAGGTCCGTTCTATGGTTATGACTATTTCTTTGCCCGATAGTGGTTTTAATATTGAGATGTCATGGATTCATCTCTTAGATATCTAGTGGTACTGGAAGGTTATAGGCAAGCGGCCCTTCATGTGATCGCTTCTTAAGTTGGCAAATAAGAAATTTCTTAGGTTGAGTTACTAGTTCTTTAGTGATGATCTCAACTTTCTCGTTGGTTTTGAGATTCATATTTCTTCATTGATGATGTAATCCTTGGGTGGATTCAGGAAATCCCCACTTAAGCTTTTGTTCATCCTAGTGAGTCTTGGTGGAGTGATTCTTTTTTATTATATGTGCCTGTGGCTATTCTTTGCTGACATGGAGTGTCAGATTGATTACTTTTTGGCTAAAGTTGTATTTCTCTAAGTTACTAGAGTTTTGCCAATACTGGTGTGGTTTACAGCATTGGAAGTTTTTATGTATGTCTGGACAGTTTTTCCCTCTAGTAGATATGTAGTGGATTATTTGCATTTTTATCCAGTGTTTTATCATTTGGCATGATTTCTAGTTTGTGGCTATATTTTGTACCCTCTAGCTAAGATACAATTGGTTGCTTGCATTCAATCGGTGGTTATCCCTATGGTTATTTTTTTCTTAAGATATGTCTTAACTATGGCTTGGCATAATTTATCTCTAATATGTTAGATTTAGATACTAAAGTCGATTTTAGATAGTTGACATTGATATAGCCATATTGGCTTAGTTTTTGATTTAACTTCATGAAATGGTGATTTGGAAGTATAATTATTTTGTAATATGAATGCCTATTCATCTTTAGGTTTTGGTTAGGATATTTGAGACTGAGCGATTAAGCCTTGGTATTGAGATTTGATCTATTGTTGTAGACTTATCCTTCTTTAGATTTCATTTATAGGTCAGTTAAGCCTACTCTGTGGATTGCCTATTTTGTCTCCTCACCTTTTGATGGAATATGGTTGATAAGTATTTGTTTTTTTCATCTATGACCCTGAGTCTCCAATTTTTTTTTTGGAATTTTGGATGATTTACTCTATGGGAGTAATATACTTGAGTTGGATCAAGTATGACTTCATCCTCGGTGAACGAGACATCCTGAAGTAGAATATTCATCTAATCTATTGATGAGTAGATTATGTTTTTAATAGTATGATGGTTTTGTAAGGATTGTTAAATAAAGATAAGTATGTGGTGTATGGTGTGAGGATTTGCAGTTTGTCTTTGAGGTTGGCTTTTACCTACTTTTTTCATAGATAATGTGTGATATACATATTGCGTGTGAATATGAATGTTAAGATTTTTTATAGGTAGAGTAACTTATCCTTGATTATTGATGTCTGGGGATTAGATGAGAGTTTAAGACCATAAGATGGTATGTTAATAACCTTTTAGATTCCTATTACCTTATCCCCAGTTTGGATTAATTTGTAGCATGGATTTGATATAATGCTAGGTTTAGGATGTGGTTTTAGCATTGGAGCATGATTAGTATATTTAATCTTATTGGGCTAATATGGTGCTACTGAAATCATAATTTGGGTAGAGTTGACTTAAATGCCCTCGTTCTAGTCGAAGTTTCTATCATAGGTTTGATTATGGCGTACTTGACATCTAGAAGTTGAACTTAATACCTTAGCCTAGTTTAGGCATAGTGTGTCTAATTATTTAAATTGAGGATTAGAAGTGGGATTATCTGGCCTACTTAGGCCAAGACTTGTGCTAGCCTTGTGGACTTACCTACGGATGTTAGGCATAGTTGAGGTTAGTAAACCTTAGTAAAAGGTTACTTCGTGGCTTATTTAATGATGGTACATTTTTCCCCGAATAATGATATTTGGGCCTATAGAGATTCTACTTCCTTTTTGATTTGATCTTTGGCCTATAGAGATGCTATTTTCTCTTTTATTAATATTTGGCCAATAGAGATGCTATTTTATCTTAGAGTTGATACTTGGCCTATAGAGGTGACCTTCCTCTTCGATATATGTATTTGTCCTAGAGTGATGATATTCTTCTTATTTATGATTGTTGGGCCTATAGAGATGACTTTCTTTTTATTTATGATTATCGGGCCTATAGAGATTATATTCCTCTTAGTTATGATTGTTGGGCCTATAGATATTTGGGCCTACAGATATGACTTTCCTCTTAGTTATGATTATCGGGCCTATAGAGATAATATTCCTCTTAGATATGATAACTGACAGAGATAGATGGTATTCCTCATAATCTATAGATAGGAGATGTCCTATACATGTTATATATTTATTGATAATATGCCTCCTATATACGAGATGCCTCCTATATGTGAGATGGTTAGAGATATACTATGCATTATAAATATGATTATTGATACGAATTCCGGATATTGTGATGATATATTTATACCCGACAAGGCCAAAGGATACTACGATGATATATTGATACCCGGCAAGACCTAAAGATATTGTGATGATTTATTATCTCCCACCAAAGGTTGATTATGATAATGATGAACCTGATGGTAATGGTTATTCTAGAGATGGTTATGATGATGGGATTTTGATATTGATTGTGTACCTTGCATTCATTCTTACACGCGCATCACCTATCACCAGTATGCACCTATGTCTATCAGCCGATATAGGATGGTTGCATAGATATAGGTGAACAATATGCGTTGTATTATTGTATGTTATTAAACCATTCGATCCTGGGGCAATGGGGGTACTCTTAGGCTCAGCTAGGTAATTGATTATCTGATATAGTTGGTTATTCACGCTTTTACTAATAATGTTATTATCATTATTGTGATCATTATTATGTCTAGCTTATGGCATATTGGCCATTGATTCGGTATTGAGATTTGAGGTATGTCTATGAACTCTTCTATCTATGAATGCATTATTATTCACAATTATTTCATGTCTAGCCATGTGGATTAGAAACCCTCAGAATGATAGCATTAAATCTAGATAGTATTATGATGAGGTCATAGAATAAAGATATGATGATTTAGGTTATGCTTTGAGATGACTTCATGTATGCATATATATATATATATATATATTTATATAGTCATATGAATCTATGGTGTGACCATATATTCATTCCTTCATTTGTTCATATTGTATATTCATTTCTTCACCTTGTATATTGCTATATATCTTTCTTTCTCCCTTTATTCATATATTTACCTGGGATATATGATATAGTATTTAAATCTATTGAATATGGATGTAATATGATAGTTCTCCCTAATACTTCCTTATCTTTATCATGTTAGACTCTTGGACTTGAATAGGATAATTGTCCCTTATTATCCTCATTGACTTTCTATATGATTTCTGGACTCTTTGGTGTAGTTTCCATTCTGTCTATATGATTTATGTATCCACATAATATTTGGAACTCAGTTGCCAGTTTCCTACTAAGTACTATTCATTAGGTACTAATACTACACTTTTGCAGCTTGTATATCATAGAGCGGGTTACCACCATTGATGTGTACACAGTGCAGAGCAGCCATGGCTTAGAGACTTAGAGTGAACTCTTGACGTTCAGAGTATTACTCATCTCTCTCCTATATATTGGAGTAGTCTCTATTTTGTAGTAAGAGATAAGTTGAATCAGTGTATTTCTCTTGATATTTCACTTTTGTACTCTTATTATATTAAAAGCTCTTATTGTGATACCACTAGGTTTTGGGTCTTTATTATATATTGATATTTATTTACATTTAGTTTGCACTCTTCTCCTTAAATTATTAAGTAGTCCGTTACTAGCCTTTCTGGACTATAGGATGGATTGCCTACTAGTGGGTTATGGTAGGCGCCATCATTACCTGAGAAATTGGGTCATGAAAAATCGGTATTCAAGCCTAGGTTTCACCAGTGTATTTGTAAAAGAGCTAAGGGTTTAGTATTGTCCTGTGGATTAGTACGGAGACATCCATAACCTATCTTCATGAGGCTACAGTGACAATTTAGGAAATTCACTTCTTGACTCCTTATCGTATGCCCGTATTCTTATGAACCTCGAACACATTCTTTGACTTTATTCTATCCCCAAAGGAAAATGCAACCTTTTCGGCATGCTAAGAGTTCAACATGCATTCCTAAAGATACAACACAACATCGTACTACAGAGTTAGAGATGGATATCGAAGATCTTAAGCAGCAGCTCAAAAGGATTTGGTCTAACTTAGGCTTTAGTAAAGCTCGTGACTACTTCAACCTTTGAGGTTAAACATTGGGAATTGGAGTCATGTTGTAGATCCCTCTCACCCATGGATGACATTTGATTTATCAAGCAGTTCTTAGTCTAGAGTTGGGTCTATTGGTGTTCATGAAGGTTCTTTACCAGTTTTGAGTACAACATTGGTTTTATCATGTGGTCCATGCTTTTTTCTATGTAACATCCTTCTGATTCAGATAGTGGTGCAGGGATAGGCTAAAGGGAAAGTATTGTCACTCCGTTTAGCATCATAGTATTAGATAAGAGCATCAGGATGTTGATTATAAGAGGACCATATAGAGAACAAGTACTGAGACTTCTGGAAATTACGGCAAGAGGAATGCCATCAGTATAGTGATATTGGTATCTTATACGAGGGTGAAGATTCTACAAGAAGAGTTCACCCTCACTT
Source organism: Capsicum annuum (assembly GCF_002878395.1). Classification (NCBI taxonomy): domain Eukaryota; kingdom Viridiplantae; phylum Streptophyta; class Magnoliopsida; order Solanales; family Solanaceae; genus Capsicum; species Capsicum annuum. The sequence goes on from NC_061120.1 coordinate 44,002,959, forward strand.
GTAACCCATCATCACTATGCAAACAGTATTCCTTGCTATAAGTAGTCCTCATGTTAGTCATGATAATCATAGTGGCCAGAGTTCCCATAAGACTAGCAGAGTGTGGTATGGTTCTTTGGGCCATACTAGCCATTCAAGATTACAAGGAGAAATATCTCAAAGTATTAAAGTATCTTGTTATTTTTGTGTTGTGATAAGACATTGGTTTTGAGAATGCCCCAGGCATAAGATAGATGATCAGCTTGAGTTGGCATGTATTCCCCGCAAACCTAGAGTTCCTAAGACAGACTGTGATCTTGGTAGTACGGACATAATATAATTGATTTCTCTTAGCATTAATTGGCCATCCATTTATGCTCAATTTGTGTTCTCTCAATATTGATAATTCAAGAATTTCTACGACCATAGAGAGACTGACTCCTGGTCTAGGGAGTGTCCCTAACATGGCATTTCCAATCATTCAGCTCATTCAGATCAGCCTCGTGATGTTGTGGCATCTTCAGTTAAAGATAGTGTGTGTGGCACATCAGTTGACGATTCAGTCGGTTGGTTCGAGTTGGACCCATTCAAATTAGTTTTTCCCTATGCTCTATAAGCATGTGATTGTGGATGTCACCATGATTGATGTGCTAAAAATTTCCTGAATTTATTGCTTATTATGTGTATTGTGGTTTTCATACCCATTGATGAGAATATGCCTTGATAAATTGATATTGATCATTATGTGCCTTATTATTAAATTAATTATTATGTTACTACCACGTGGTTAATTTCTTTTAGTAGTGGATGGAGTAGATCTATATTGATGTTTTCCCCCATGGCTGTGGTTTTTGTGTTCGAGTCCCATTTATTACGGCTCATTAGACCTATTGTGTCCCTTGAGTGGTAGATAACATTGATGTTCATTTTGGTGTCTCATTTTCAGTATGTTGATATTGATATTGCTATTTCTATTGCTACCACTGTGAGAGGTCATTGACATTACTTGATATTATTACTTGATGTTGTTTGTTGATGAATTTGATCCTCACTGGGTAGCTGTGTAGACTAGTGTTATCTAGTTAGACTTTCAATTTTTTGTGATATTATTTGGTGGCTTGAGTAGATACAACCCAATTTGATGACTTCTTTCCCCTAGCGCGGTAAGGTGGACTATTGATAACGCTCTACTTACACATCAATTTAAGTGCAAGGTGGTCGTTTTCAATATAATTACCCAACTTTGAGTCAGGGTGGAATCCATGAGGAACAATGTGAGTGGCGATTAAATAAGTTCAAAATTAAAGTTACTTGCTAAATTCAAACATATTATACAGATATTTTGGGGGATTTTCAATGTTTCCAAAAGTGTAGGACAATTCTTAGGCATCTAAAGTACTAATTTGAGACTAAAAATAAATAGAGCATAATCAATCAGGAATAGATCTTTGGGTTATGCTTTACTAGAGGCAACTAGTGTGTGGGTACATGAAAATCATCTTCAAATCATAGCTGAGGCATGATTGGGTAGGCTCGGTTAAGGATTTTGATAATAGCCTTTCAACAAAGTATCAAACTATCACCCATAGATTCTTTTGAATACCTAGTGGATGTTGTCAATTATTATAACAAAGCCTCAGTTTGGGATCTGTATTTCTAGGATGATACCTAATATATAGCAATTCCACAATTTATCATTATTTCTAAGACAATTAAAAAGGGAATAACTATTATCTATCTTGTTGTTCACAAATGCTCATGTCACAAACATTCATCTTTCAAGGATGATGTAGGCTCTAAACTACCCATATCCCTGTTTCAAGGATGATTTAGGGTTTAGGGAATTTGAGGCTTTAAGAAACAAATTCCATTTTATAATCAAACATTTGTGAAACCCAACAACATTAACTAAGAATTAAAGTTAAAAATCACAACCTATACACACTTGCACCCTATTCAAACATAACCCAAGAGGAAGAACTAGCAACTCATAAATATAATAACAAAACTATACCAAAATATCCATCAATTTAATTTATGAAAAATAAAGAGAATGCAAACCAGACGTTAAATTCCAATGAATCTTCAATGGAAATTTGCGAATTCTTCACTTGAGAGTTACTCTAATGTTATATTAGCTCAAGGTTAGTCCAAATTTTTTCTCCAAGCTCCCAAGAGATGAGATAAAATGTGAAGATGAAAGATGGGACAAAGATGCTGAAAAAATGAGCAAAAAGCCCTTCTTTGAGCCCCATTTCCATATTTGCCAAATATTACAAAAATGCCCTGGAAACGTTTCTGCTCTACTGTGATCGCCATCTTTTGACCGTGTCCACGACTCCTATGATCGTGGTACTCATATCAAAATTTCCCACTGATTGACTTGTTGACTTGACACAATCGCGAAACTCAAGCCACAATCACAGTAATTGAGGGCCGATTCTTAGGCTTGACTTCTAGCATTTGGCTATTTTTTTCACATTAAACCTCTTTTTGACTTGAATGATTTGCTCATATTTCCTTTTCCACTTTTCCTTCAAAAAGGAGCATCAAGTAAGAAATTAACATAAAATTAATAGAAAAGCATGATAATTTAGGCTTAAAAGGTGCTAGAGAATCCTCAAATTGATGACTTATCAACACGCCAAAATTAATCTAATACTAGTCCTCAAGCAACTAAGAAGAATTTAATGAGATAAGGTATTCAACTCAAATCCATCCAAAAGAAAGCTATACTAAATAAACAAGCTGACAAAGCTCTATAAAGACATTCAAATATGTCATGGTGACAAGTGAACCCAAATTTTCCAATAAGAATACCTTTATTAAGCAAGGATGCAAGTTTGTATCACATGAACCTTCCAAATCAACAAAGCATCTTAAGAGGAGACACAAAATCTACAAAGAGAGTTTCAATCTTCACAATGAAACTTACTTAACCCATTCACCCAAACCGAGAGTAAGAATTCACCCTCTACCCCAAAGTATCGATGCCACTCATATGCAAGAGTTAGCTCCACCGACAAGAAACATTTAAATTTCTAAAGGAGCTCAAATAATGAAAGAATTCACACTCACTCTAGAAAAGAAATTCAAGTACAATGAGTAGAACCATTGGCTTACCCTTTGGGTTTTTATCCACTTGTATAGACTTACCTAGTTTTGAATCACCAAGGTCTTGTGAGTCAAGATGAAGGTGCAAGGTATGGGAAGGAATATATATGGATCAAGTGACTAAAATACCTCCTCGAATGCAATTCCTCAACCCCTTCTACCCCAAAATTTTCAAAATATCCACCTTATTATCTTTCAAATCATTTCTTATATTTCCCTACCTTTTTTATTAGCATTTACAAAACAACTCAAAGCCACCAATTTCTTTGTTTATTTCTTTGACTTTTTCAAGAGACTTTCTAAATTTAAGCCCTTCTTAGCCCCCTCATTTGCCTCTTTTCTCTTCATATTCTATGGCCTAAGATATACAACTTTCCCATTAAGTATATCTCTTGTCTCTTAAGCGTATGATTTGACCACCTTACATACACCTTTCTTTGCTCATCTGAGCATATCTCATTAACCCCCCTCCAAACATGGAGTTTGAACCACCCTTACAATATTCTCTCAACTACACAAACTCCCAAACTTAAGATTTCGACTATATTTCATTACTTCAAATCATTCGATGTACCAAAGGAGGTTAAGTTACAAAAGGAATATTTTAAAAGGGGTTAGGTATTTTAGCAAGGTTATCTTTACAAAATGAAAGAATATGGCTAAAAAGGCTAAAAGGGGTCTGGCTATGTAAAGGATCAAAAATGGCCTTGGGTCATTCTCCAAAATAAAGTTTTCAAGGATTTTGCTTTGAAATCACTCGGGCAAGTTCTAGACTACACATATGTATAAGAACTATAAAAAAATCTTACCACACTTGACATCATACTCATAGAGAAAATTTTTATCTCGCAACCAATTTGTGTAATTTGAGCTTAATAAGTTACACTGAGTCAAGGACTCATCCTTTTAAAGAGAGTGCCAAAAACTAAACTTAATGGTCTTACACAAAAGAAATATCAAAAACATCCTTGACCATTTTAAAAAATAAAAATATATTTTTTTTGTTTTTTTTTTCTCAAAATTATTTCATTTCTTCCCAATGATATTCAAAAGTATTTTTGAACTTTTGCCTCTTCCTAAACAATTAAAGAAAAACATAGGTGAATGAAAGACAACATTATCATTACACTTCATGGGATCCTTTCCTCACGACTTCACATATTGTCCATTTAGTTCATAAAATACTCATGGAACCAATAGAAACACAAACGATCCTATACCCTTAAGAATTGCGTAACCCAACGTATCCTAGGGTAAGGAAAGCATTCAAGTCTTTTCGGTTGCTTAGACTTCACCTAGAGATGCTGTGATATGCACACTAATCGATCACACTATGGAGACAACATTCATTAACAACTTCAACCAAAACCCACTAGTTATCCCACTTTTAAGACAAATTGGACTCAAAGCTGTTCTCCAAAAATGATCACACAATGCCCCAAGAAAGTTTACATTAACCTTTACAAGTATATAAATCATTTCTCTCTTATTGAAATTTTACAAACATGTGGTGCGCATGAAAAGTAAGATCTTGAATAGATAAAATAACAACACATGTGAACAAGCCCAATGTACCAATATATCACCAAACACACAACTTGTAATCATACTAACCAAATTAAATCACCCACCACTCAATTAAGGAAAAAAACTTCAAGTGGGTGTTTCATCAAACACATGATGTGAACAAGTGTGTGGAAACAAGAACTTTGCAATTTATCATTTGAGACAAGGCAAACATTCAAAAATCTTCATCTCAACAACCACATTTTACCAAATTAAGATCAAGTGGATTAAATTAAACCAAAAGAAACCATGGAATGTGATCATCAGTTGTATTTTAAAGAACATATCTTATAAGCTTACTAAAGAGAGAAAAGTGATGAAAAGAAAGTCCAATATACTTATCCGGGGTTTTATTCTTGAGGTATCCATCCAAACTTGTGCTATCACCTATAAAAACCCAAAAACAAGATAAAAATTGAACCAAAATCATTAGAAAACATCAATAAAAATTCCTTAGGTTGCCTCCCAAGAAGTGCCTTAGTTAAAGTCGTGGCATGACATCTTTTGTCTATCATTTATGTCCCCATTTAGAATATTTGAATCGATGGCCCAACTTTAGATCAATGTATCTTTGAGGTACCTTGGGAAAAGGTGAGGACACAATGAAATATTTTATATCTCCCTACATTAAGGACTTCAACCTTTTACCCAACTTCACATCAAACATCCTAATGGGCTCGTTGGATATCAATGAGAACATAAAGAATTCATTTGTTACACATTGCATTTTGCATTTATTGTCCTTCCAATGAGGGGATTCATTTGTCCCTTTTGGAATAATAAATCCCAAAATATAGAGATTTTCTTCCTTATCTCCAAAATTTATCATTTTCTTGGGTGGTTCAAATTTCATCACATCCATCAAGCATAATGTTGAAAAGTGGTTTGAGTGAGGTCTTTTTCCTAGTTACGAAGTCACATCATTCTCGACATTCTCAGCCCAAAATAAACTAGAGCACTCATAAAGGATTTGTTTGGCTTTTTCTTTCGGCTCCAGTGTAATGTCCTCAATCTTGGCATCATCTCCCATGTTTGGTTTAGTTGGTTAGGAAACCATTGATTCAAGTATCCTTTCCAAAATGCCTCCTAAATTGATGCAAGTCATGCACATCCTCCTCCAATGTAGTTTTTCAGTCCAAAAGAATTTGAAGCATTTCTTCAAAACTATTGTACCCGGCATGTCGCATTATGAGACCTGTAAAACTCATAAGAAGAAATAGCTTTTTGGGTTAGCATGATAAGGGATGTGGCATTTGGACAATTACTACAATGTCCATCATGACCACCACACAGAGAACAATCATACTCCCAATAGAATTATGTTGGTGAACACATCTATTCCTGGGGAGCATATATATAATCTCAACAATAGTGGGGTCCTTCATAATATGGACATGGATAATCAAGATAAGATTTCTAACAACCAAACTCACATTCTTCCCAAGATGCCATAGTAACAAAAAAACAAAAGAATTAGTTTATCTAACACAAGAAACAAAATAAAATCACACACAAATATTAACAAGTTTTAATCCAAGAAAGTAGGCTAAAATTTCAAGCTTATTCAATACTCCAAATTGTTCCCTGACAATGGTGCCATTTTTAATAACGCTTAACTTACGCAGCAATTTAAGTGCAAGGAGGTCATTTTCATAATCACCCAACTTTGAGTCAGGGTCAAATCAATGAGGAACAATATGAGTGGCAATTAAATAAGTTTAAAATTAAAGTTACTTGCTAAATTCAAATATATTATCCAAATATTTTGGGGATTTTGATTGTTTCAAAAAGTGTATGACAATTCTTGGGCTTCTAAAGGACTAATTTGAGCCTAAGAATAACTAGAGCGTAATCAATTAGGAATGGATATTGGGGATATGCTTTACTAGAGGCAACTAGGGTGTGGGCATATGAAAATCAACTTCAAATCTTTGCTCAGACATGATTGGGCAGGCTCCGATAGGGATTTCAATACTAGACTTTTAATAAAGTGTCAAACTACCACCTATGGATTCTTTTGAATACCTTATGGTTGTGGTCAATTAATCATCACTAAGCCTCATTTTGGTATCCCTATTTCTAGGATGATGACTAGCATATACCAATTCCACAACTTATCTTTATTTCTAAGATAATAAAAAGGGAATAACTATTATCTATCTTATTGTGCACAAATGCTTATGTCACCTACATTCTTCTTTCAAGGATAATGTAGGATCTAGACTACCCACATCTCTCTTTCAAGGATGATGTAGGGTTTAGGGATATTGAGACATTCACCAACAAATTCCATTTTATAATCAAACATCTATGCAACCCGATAACATTAACTATGAATTAAAGCTAATAATCACAACTCATACACGCTGTCACCCTATTCAAACATAACCCCATGAGGAAGAACTAGTAACTCATAAAGATAATTTACAAAAATATACCAAAATCTACATCAATTTTATTCATGAAAAATATAGAGAATACAAACCATGCTGAAAATTCCAATGAATCATCAATGGAAATTTGTTAATCCTTTACTTAGGAGTTACTATAATGTAATATTAGCTCAAGGTTGGTACAAATTTTGCTCCAATCTCCCAAGAGATGAGATAAAAAGTAAAGATGAAAGATGGGATAAAGATGGTGAAAAAAATGAGCTAAAAACATTTCTTTGAGCTCTAATTCCGCATTTGCCAAATATTACAAAAATTCCCTTAAAAATTTTCCGCTCTACCACGATCGCCACCTCTAAATTATGTCGTGACTCCCGCATTTGCAGTAGTCATATCATGATCGCCCTCTGATTAACTTGTTGACTAGACACTATTGCGACCTTCAGACCGCAATCAAGGTAACTGAGGGTCGATTCATAGGCTTTGTTTCAAGCATTTTGGTTCTTTTCATGCACATTTAACCTCTTTTGGACTGAATGACTTTCTCATCTTCCCTTTTTAACTTTTCCTACACAAATGAGAATTAAGTAAGATATCAACATAAATCAATAATAAATCATAATAATTTAGGCTTAAAAGGTTTTAGAAAATCCTCAAATTGATGATTTATCAAGAAACACTATCTGCACAATACCCCTCAACATGAAATGCAATTTTTAAAGGTGCGAAGTACTGTAAACAGTAGCCATGCAACAATCACTAGTACTAAAGAAGTGACTCACCTTTGACCTCAACTCTGATATACTTCTTTGGCCTCAACCTTTTAGGAGATGATAAAATTACCACCTCAACTCATTTACATGCCTCCTCATTAGAAGGAAAATTCCCCATACACCAAGTTATCTAGTGTGCAACAAAGGGGATTTAAGCACAAGGCTCTCTCTCTCACAAATACTTTCAATGATAACAAGTGCCATACCATAGGCTTACCGCTATTTTTAATCGCCACTACTATGAATACACTAGGTTGGAGATCTCGAAGGATTTTTTAAGCTTATAATGTAGGTTTGGGAAGGGTAGGATAACATTTACGAACATAGTGGCTTAGCCCTCCTTGAGCATCCACATCACCCTATTTCAACTAACTTGTGACTATGGACCACTTCTTTTATTTTCACACCTTACACATGCCTAGTATAAGAGCCTTGATTTTCCTAACATTTTGAGGGCACCATTTTTTTACTTATTTCTTTTTCAATCTATTCCTTATTTTTCTTTTCATCATTCCTTCCCTTTTCACATTTTTTATTACTTGGCTTAAAGACATCTACTTACACTACCATGGCCCAAAGCCAACTTTTTGAACCATGCCACCCCCAACTTAGGCATTTAACCTGAATTTCATTTTTCTTGTTCAAGAATGGTTGGGTTTTAAGAGTGGGAACAATTATTGAATGGTACATGGCTTGCAATGTGGTTACCAAAGATAGGTTTGAAGGCTCGAGTTTGGGGATCTAATGGTCCTATTCTATGCATGGGTAGGCTATTTAGATTTAGAGTGGACATCGAATGTCACAAAGATGGCCTAAGATCATCTCACCAACCAAGTGCAATCAAAATTAGCCTTAAGAGACTTATGGGGAAAGTTCTAGATGGTACAAGTACACATGAGATTTTGACAAACAAGCTCACCACACATCGAATGTAAATTTTCCAAGGAGGATCAATTGTCCCTATCCCTAGACACAAAAATAGAGTATCTATAGATTTTCACAAGCCAAAATTTATGGAGTAACAAAAATAGAAAAAGTTATTACAAGGTTGCTCACATCCATAGCGTTGATTTTTGAAAAGTTTTGGACAAAGGGGGGAGTTTGCTTTGCATTTGCACCACACATAATTTGCTATTTATTGCACCAACTCAAGACTTTATCTCACATTTTGGCTTTCTTAAGGGCAACCCATATGGCTATTTAGACTTTCCCATAGGTAAAAGTGTGATCCCAAATTCAAAATGCCACAGGTACTCAGAATTTCTTTGCATTTGTGACCTCGATTCCACGGGTACTTAGACTTTCCCTACATCCATGGTTCAAAACCCAATTACAATGCTTTTCCCTTAAAAATGTCGTTATTTAATCTGTTATAGAGAAAATCTCTTCCGATGTTATCACAAGCAAAATCATGACAAAAAAATAATCTAAAAAAAAAATAGAATGACTAATCTATGCAAATATGGGCACCATTAGAATGCCAAAATATTACAACCTAAATAAAAATAGAAATTATAAAAAAGAACATCAAAATATCCAGAAATCCCAAATGAATAATGCAGAGAGACAGGTATCCCCAACTAAAAAGTTGCAGTGTCCTCACTACATAAACAATAAAGCATAAGAAAGGATAATGGTTCTTCCTAAAACTGCATAAAGAGATGTTCTCTCTCTCAGACTCTGCATCGCCACCTGTATCCTTATGATCTGACCAATCATCTAGGCTATATTGTTTCTCTCAACTTAGGAGAAAGGTAATCTATCTTGAGTTTTAGGACATTCCAAAGGCCTTTTATTCTTTTCCACATCTTGCTCAAGATTTTGTCCCTCTTCTTTTCCCTTTTGACTATATTCCCATGTGATGCTCGATGCTCTTGGTGTAGTGCCGCCAAAGATGAGTAGGCTCTCTCAATCCTAGAAATGGTATCTCCATTCTTTTTTAATCCTCCCAATACTTATCATAGTTATCGCGGGACACATATGAGTGGTAGGAGGTAGAGAGTTCTCTCGTCCATTTGGTAAATGCCGACACAAGCTTCTTAGTAGCTCTTATATCATTACAAATATCATCAAAGGGGTTGGTTATGTATTTCAGGGAAGACTCTAACTCCTAAGATGCTGATTTACCCAAATAAATCTTTCTATGTTTTCTTTTACCCGGTGCACCCTCACCTCTAATTTTTAGATGGTAGATAGAGGTACTGAGGAACATCCAAGAATATCTCAATTACTCCTTAAATCTTGCTCACCTTCATAACTCTGTAATCAGAGAAGGGAAAGGGAGATGCATATAATCTTTGCTATTGAATAATTTTATCTCATATATCAAAATTTGACTGACATTCAAATAGATGTTGTTGAAAATACAAGCCACCACCCTAGCTTGCATGTCAAGAACCGCAGTCATGTAGGTGCAAGTGGAGACAAAACTAATAATGATATTTATCCAAATCTATGCCCTGGTGGTGAAGTCATTCCTAGATGTGTTTCTCTTTGTCGTCGTCCAGTAGACATACTTGCCCAGGCACAATCTCTCTGCCAACTAGTTGCTCGGCTAACACGTTTTTACCTCAAAGTCGGCCATTTTTGTGTTTGGGATCCTATATAGATCATTGACATGCTCCGCACCAAAGTCCGCCACCTTCCCCCGGATCTTGATAGTCATGTTGGATTGGTTTGAGATGGATACTATGCTAAGGTTAGTATAGAATTTTGGTACCCAATGCTCATTCACCTTGCAAGGATCTGGGGAGAAGAAGCACCACCCCATAGCCACAAGCATGTCATGAAATGCTGGAAACTTTTCCAACACTTTCTCTGAGCATATTCCTCTCTCTGGGAGAAACTTTAACCTCGAAAGATCCCTATAGTAAGGAGTGTGGCACTCGAGTTTCATGAATCAGACTTGGTCGTATTCTTCTATGATATGATCCTGAAAAGAAAGATAACAATGCGACCACTCTAATCATTGATATATACATGCACAAACTATTCCATGTTTCTCATAAGAGCTCATGGGAAGGTTACTTTGTGGTGTTTGGATAAATATTTGAAGTGCAGAATTTTTGTCCCTAGCAGAAAATTGGCCTCGGTTAGAACGATTGTAGTACCTGAGATTACTTTCAAGAGATATTTTTCAATGTCCAAAAAAATCACAATTTAATCAAAAAATATGTTCTACCACAAGAGTTTACACTAAAAGCATTAACATCATTACTAGGTAGTCGATTATGCCATTAAGATGTAAAAACAACTAGCTATGAATCATTTGAGCATTTGATCAAGAAAGTTGTGTGCACACTTCATTTTACTCAATTTCACTCATAATTTTGGGTACTCAAGGATTCCCCACACATGTACACACCATATTCTAGCAGCTAACAGCCACATAAGTTCATTACAACACATATTTAGCAAGGAAAATCATAGATTTGGGCCTTCCCTGTAGTATGCATTCTATGACCTATTTTCCACATTCAAAACATTATTTTAAAACACTTACTGGAGGGAATGATGCAATAAGGATACTTTAATGCTTTTGAATGCCACAAAGGTACTCAAGAGAGGGTGCAAATTGAGAGAAAGTTTGAAATAGAAGTATGGGGAAAATGGGTTGTCCGATGGTCTTTTAAACTGTCCTGACTGCAATCATGGTCAAGTGTCCACAATCGCAGACACGTGGCTGACCAAGATTATCACACGACCAAAGGTCCGCGATTGAGGTAACTGAGAGCATTTGTGCTCCTCTATTTTTCCCTATTCTTCTTATTACTCAATTCTGACACATTTTCCTCTATTCAGTTCATCATGCACAAATTTATCATTTTTCCTTTCTCAAAAAAATTCAACACCCTCCATAGTTCTACTAATGCATGAATTAATCAAATGGCAAAATTAAAATCTACACTATGAATTAAAATCAAAGGATATTAGTCACTTTCGTGGCATTGGTGGGTTTTCTCCTATATAGTACCTTAGTTATCATCATGGTACAGCATCCTCCTTATTTCTCTAGTTGGGTCCTAGATTTTCCCCCTCATTAACTTTCTCAACCTCAACATCGATCACCGATACCACTTGAAGCTCCACGGGTTATTTGTTTGTTATGCACACCTGGAAGGATACTTTACCATCATGAACTCTAAATGTTATTTCCCCAAGCTCCAAATCAACAATGGATCTCCCAGTGGCAATAAAAGGTCGACCAATAATGATAGGCACTTATTGCTCCATTTCAAAATCTAGCACCATAAAATCCACTGGGTGGATAATTCTATTTGTTTTCACAAACACGTCAAACACAACACCAACCAATTTTTTGATAGATCGGTCTGTCATCAAAAGACTCATTGACGTTGGAGTAGGAATGACCAATCCAAGACTTATATATATTGCAAAAGTTATGATATTTCTACTTATACCAAGGTCACATAAAGATTTTTCAAACTTATATGTTCCAATGGTGCATGGAATGGTAAAGGCCTCGGTGTCCTCTTTATTTTCTACCATTTTGCGACTCATGATGCCACTATACCTATTAGTGACTTCGTTGCTATAATCTTCAAAAATCTTATTTTTTGACATCTAATTTTTCATAAGCTTAGCATACCTCGATATATCATGTATAGCCTCAAGAAATAAGATATTAATAGAGAGGTTGGCTAGCTTAGCCATGAATGTTTTGAATTTAGCATTATCCTTATTTTTTGAGCCTTTGAGGGAATAGAGGTGGAGCCATCATGGTAGGCATTGGGCCACTTTTTACTTCATCATATTCAACTACCTTTGGATCACCCTCTTTACTATCAACTTCTTCATTCAACATCGACCCTTTTTCTTTCCTTTCATAAGACATTAGAGTCTCTTTATTTGAATAATACACAAAAATTCTCTACATATATGGCTCTTTTTTGACATCTACCATGAGATCACCAAAGGTTTTACCACTCTTAATGCAATGACCAACATTTGGACAACATTTTTTGAGTTTACAATGGTGTCACTAGGGAGGCCTCCTTTTTCCTAGAATTGAGTTGGGGGGACATTTCCCCGATTTGAGTCTCTAATTACTTGATCAATGAAAAGTGGGATATAACTATTTGGTTGAGTTGCAAAAAATTGCCTTTCAATTCATTGACCACTTTGTTTGTTCCCTCCACATTCATTAAAATCTTTGCAACATATCTTCCATTTTATACTTGTTAGGGTCGATGAAGTTAGAATCCTTACCCTTTCCCCAATCACGAGGGGGAAGATAATGATCATACTCATGATCTCTATCCCTCAAATCACGATCGAGGTCCTTATCTATTTTATTCCAACCTTGGTTGCCACCTTGCCTTTGGTAGGTGGGGCGGGAACCCCCTCGCTTAATTGGCCAAATACGAAATCTCCTCATCAAGCTTATTGGATTTTTCATCATTGTATGCCTTGGATTCCTTGACATTCACCAGTTATGTCGGTGCACCATTCACATATTTTTTCAAAGCTCCAATTGAGTCATATTTTTTGCCATATTCTTATGTCTCTCCTTATTTTTCCTTCTTAATACTTGTCAACAAAGAGGTAGTAGGAGATCCTTTTAGTACCTCGGCATCTCAGGTATACCACTACTAGTTTTTCTTAGTAACTTCATTAAGAAAATTTGAAGTTGCATGATAAGTTAACTTCAAAAGAGAGACCTTCGCTGCAATGACTACCATAGTTTTATTTAGAGAATCAAGAGCCCGATAGAAGATTTGGAGAAGCATATTATTTAGGACCTTGTGGTTCGGATAGTGTAAAAGGTTTTTATTTAATCTTCCCCACACTATGTACAAAGGTTCCTTATTCAATTGCCTAAAGTTCATGATCTCATCCCATAGTTAGAGCATTTTGGATGATGGGAAATAACAATAAAGGAAGATCACAGTGAGGTCATCCCATGAGGTGATCAATCTAGTCCAAAGAGAGTGAAGCCATAAGACCACTCTGACGCTAGAGAAAACATGAAAACATGAAACAGAATAAACTCTTAGGTTATTTTTGCAATATTAAAGGGTGCACACACTTCGATGAAGTTCTTTAAGTATGAGTTGGGGTCCTTATAGCCTTTTCCCCTAAAAAGTCCCTTCATTTGGAGCATGTGCAACATGACACTTGTGAAATGAATATTATCCCCAAAAGTAGGTGGGATACGGATGGCAGATTATCGACCAACGTCATTGAGTTTCTCCTCATTATCAATAGGGAAATCAAAAGACCCAGCAATACTTGCATTATCACATATGGTTCCATGAACACTATGAGAATCACCAAATTAGGAAATAAAAACAACAACCAAAATAAATATAAACCACTATGGGTGTACCCAAAGTAACACTCAACACCACACAAATGAAAACTATATTTCACTCCCCAGCAATGGTACCATTTTGATAATGCTCACCTATATCATCGAAAGTGGTAGACGACAATTATTATCAATAGATCTACTTATGTTTAGGTCGAATCCATAAGGAGTGAAATTAGAATTCTAGTCCTACGAGTGTTAAATGCTACTAATAAGATACCCGTAATGTGAATAAAGAAAAATGTATAAATAAAAATAGGGGGTTTGTTTTGGCACGTGTTTTAACAATATCAACTCAAGTCGACAATGTGAATAATAATTGTGATTTAAATTTGATGTGAGAAGAATCTTGCTATTATGTCTACCTAAGATTAAGTTATGCATGGGTGCATATAGATTTAGTGTACATGATAGTTGTCAATAACATGGTTGTCTAGGTCTAAGATCCTTGAGGTAGTCTATCAACAAAACCTCAAGAACTTCACTTATTGATCCTCTCGGGTACCCAGCAAATGTGTCAAATTTCAGCCACCCATTACTTCAATTGGGCATCCCTATTTCTAGTAAGATTCCCATGATATAGTCAACTTATTAATAACCCTTATATCTACAATAGTGAAAATTAGTAAACTACATCCTTTAATTATCTATTATTGCCTTGTCACATACATCCCTCTTTTAAGCATGTTATGGGTTCCAAAATTTCACCCAAACCCCTCTTTCAATGATGGTTTGACCTTTTCAGAGTTTGAAGTTTTTACCTACAAAATCATTTTGGGAATTTGAGGCTTTCACTCTCAAATCCCAACTAATTTAACCAACAAATAACAAAGAAAATCATCAAAAAATTAGCATATAAACAAATACATCAATATAATTACACCTTAGTTCAACATAATCCCATGACAATGAAAGTTTAGCTACTCATGAAGAAAAGAAAGAAAAATATACCTTAGGAATTGTTTAAGGCAATCATTCTTCGCAACTACTAAATTCGATATCTCAAAATCCAATTATAATTCTGGCCTAATTTAGGTTTTTACACTTGAAATTTAAAATATTTCAATAGTCTAGAATACCCAAAAGATAAGGGGTTTTATCCTCTAAAAGAAATTTGGTTCAGTTGAGAGAAATTACAAAACTACTCGAGGCCAAAAACCCTCTAAGCTGCGATCGCATCAATTTTGCCTCGATCTCAGAAAATGTGACAACCATAATATCCATATGATTGTGGTGGATAACCAATTTTGACTGACTGCGTTGAAGCCGTCAAACTACGATCGTGATTACTGAGCTCGATTCATGCACGGTTTTCTGCTGTGCACTTTTCTTATCCTTTTGATCTCAATTTTACTCAAATCCACATCTTTCTACCTCATCACCTATGCGCATACAAGAGAGTGGAAATTATTACATTTAATCACAAATATGTCTCATTTATACAATCAATTCATAGTAGCGTGCATGATTGTTGAGTTCAAATAAGTGGTAAATTCACCATTCATAAACTATGTTCCCTATTGGTTAGATATATTAGATTTATTTAAGGATGTATTCTGGTTTTGAAGGGAAGTTGACCTTCCATAGTTCTATGTGGTTTTTGAGTCGGTAATTTATTTATGTTGCCTATTATTTAATATGATTTTTAGACTAGCCTTCTAGGTTGCAAAGGTTTTTACCATGGCTATTCTTTTTTATATAGCCCATTTTAAGATTAACCAGTTTGAGGTCCGACCTTTGGCTCTGACTAGTTTATTGCCCGATAGTGGTTTTGAGATTGAGATGTCATGGATTCATCTGTTAGATTTGTTAGGTTTGTTTCCTTGTGATGGTTCACCCTTATTATTAGTGTAGAGATTGGATGCTCCTTTCTTGATTTGACATTATTTTGTCTAGTGGTGCTGGAAGATTAGAGGCAGGTGGCCCTTCTTGTGATCTCTTCTTAAGTTGGCAAATAAGAAACTTCTTATCTTGAGTTATTAGTTCACTAGTGATGATCTTGACTTTGACCTTGGTTTTAAGATTGGTATTTCTTCTTCGATGATGTGATTCTTTGGTAGAATCATGAAATCCCTACTTCAGCATTTTTCTACCTATCGAGGATTAGTGGAGTAATTCTTCTCGAATATGTGCCTATGGAAATCCATTGCTGAGATGGAATATTAGATTGATTAGTTTTTGATTAAAGTTGTATTTCTCTGAGGTACTAGAGTTTTGCTAATACTGGTATGGTTTCCAGCCTTGGAAGTTTTTGATATGTCTTGATAGTTCATGCCCTCCAGTGGATATGGAGTGAGTTATTTGCATTTTAATCAGTTATTTTTCCTATGGCGGGATTTATAGTTTATGGCTATATTTTGTACCTTTAGCTACTATAGAGTAGGTTGCTTGATTCATTCGATGGTTATACCTGTGATAATTTTTGTTCTTCAGATATGTCTCGATTATGGCTTGGCATTATTTATCTCTGATATGTTAGATTTTAATACTAAAGTCAATTTGAGATAGTTTACATTAATATAGCCATATTATCTCAGTTTTTAATTTGACACAATAAAACGGTTATTAGGAAGTATGATATATTTATATTATAAATGCCTACCCGTCTTTAGGTTTTGGTTAGGATATTTGAGATCAAGCAATACAACATTGATTTTGAGATTTCAACTTTTGTTTTAGACTTGTCCTTGTTCAGATTTCATTTATAGGCTAGCTGAGCCAACTCTTTGGATTTCCCATTTGGTCTCCTCAACTTTGGATTAAATATTGTTTATAAGTATTCATATGATAGCCCATGGACTCGATATTATTTTTTTCATATTTGACCCTGAGTCTCCAGTTTTCTTTGGAAATTTTTGATGATTTACTCTATGGAAGTAATATACTATAGTTTGATTCAGTATGACTTTATCCCTAGTGGATGAGACATCCTGTAGAGGAATATTTAGTAATGAGTAGTTATACCCTAGATTTTGGGATTTCTCTTTGGTTTTCATTTGGACTAGTTGCAGCATTGGAATAAATTGTATTCCTCGATTATCTCCATTTGTGTGCCTAGACAATATCTTTTAGCTTATTCTAATGTTTGCTGTGTAGACTTTTAGTGGGTTAGCTTCAGTCCTTTGAGTTATTCATGATAAGACTGCGTGGGAGAGACTAAGGTGATTTTGCTCCTAGCTGGGAGTGGGCAACAGGGGCAAAATGGTAAAAGGAGTGTATATTTGGATTTGTATTTGGTGGCATGACTCATGACTTGGGTTGTCTTTGGCTCGGATGAGCCTTTGATGATTTATGATGACATGGATATATTATCAATGTGTTGTGGTTTAGGTATGCGTGCATCATCCATCTTGGTTTAGTTTAAGGCCAGTTAGCGGTTAAGTTAAGTTTTAGATATTTGGAAATAGAATGACAGTGTTGGTTAAAAAAGGCATAACTATGGAAAAATCCCTTACAAGCATTCTCTCTTCGTTAAGGTTACCAAAGAAGTCATGTTAGGAACATTTGGGCCCAGTACCTCATCCTATTGAGCTTTTGAGATTCTTTCTATTCATTAACTTTTAGGGATAAAAGTCCTTTTAGTAGCGGATAATGTAATGAACCTTCAGGTTTTTTTCCATATTTCCACTTATTTCTACCATTTGAGCTTCTTCGTAGTTGCCGTAACCAATTTGTGAATTGTTGGGACCAACTGTTTGGTTACCAAGTAGTTTGTTTGGTTTTTAGAGCCAATTCCCTATTTTGAAGCATGCACTGGTTCCAAATTGCCTCCGGGAAAAAAATTTAGTGAAACAATCTCAATTGCAATTTTTGATAGCACCAACAGCTCTAGAATATCAATTTTAGGCTAGATAGTCCTTTGGTTTGGGTCTCGATGCACCTGAGCTCATTTCGACCTTTTAATAGGAAAGTTAAAAATTGGAAAGTTTAGTTGTGGAACCTGCATTTGGTTGAAACGACATTGAATTGAAAATCCAAATTTTCTAATGCATTCAAAATGTCAAATTTAGTATGGTTACATATTTCGTTTATGAAACTCAAATTTTGAATGATTATCGAGGCATTGTTGGAAACTTTGAAATTTTCCCAGCTTTGCTGGTCCTAGTGCATCTACGATCATGACATGGAGGAGGTGATCGCGGCAAGGCGATAGTGATTGTGGCACTATGATTATGGCCTGCACCTTGATGATCATAGCATCTGTTGCCTTGGGATCTATAAATAGCCCCCATAATCGTGATTTGGATCATAATCTATTTTTCCTTTAGAGCTTAAAACCTTAAATGGGTATAATAACACTAAATTGATCATGGTGGGTGACTTGGGTGCTTTTTAATCATCTTTTTTCGCAAATATATTCCTATTTAAGGTAAGAATCTTTTGAATTCATGCTTGATTTCTTAGTTTGAACCCAAAACTCCAATTTACCTTAGGGATTGATTTTAGCCAAAAGTATGCTTAATTTTCACCCATTCCTTAAAGGTTATGATTCCTTGTTCATGTATAAAGATTGTGTTGGCCCCAAAAATGTTTTTTCATAAGTGAGACCCACTTGGGGTTTTGATGTCATTTTTGGACCCGAAGCACAATGTAATATGGGTAACTTTGACTCGTTTGACGAGTAGATTATATTTTAGATAGTATGATGGCTTTTTAGGGATTGTGAAGTAAAGACGAGCATGCGGTGTATAGTGTGAGGTTTTGCGGTTTTTCTTTGAGGTACCCTTCTTTCTACTCTTATTCATAGATAATATGTGATATATATTACGTTCGAATGTGAATCTGAAGATTTCTTATGGGTAGAATAACTTAGCCTTGAATATTGATGTTTGGAGATTAGATGAGGATTTAAGACCCATAAGATGGTAAGCTTGTAACCTTTTAGAATCCTATTTGCTTATCCCTAGTTTGGATTTATTTGTAGCATGGATATGATATAATGCTAGGTTTGGAATATGGTTTTATTGTTGGAAGCATGATTAGTATATTTAATCTTATTGGGCTAGTGTGGTTGTATTGAAATCATAATTTGGGTCGAGTGACTTGAGTGCCTTCGTGCTAGTCGAAGTTCTTATCATAGATTTGAGTATAGATTACTTGACATCAAGAAGTTGAAATAGATACCTTAGCCAAGTTTTGGCACACAGTGCCTAATTATGGAAATTGAGGATTAAAAGTGGCATTGTCTGGCCCACTTAGGCCAAGACTTTTGTTAGCCTTGTGGAATTAACTGCGGATGTTAAGTGTAGTTGAGTTTAGTAAACATTAATATAAGGTCTTCGAGGCTTATTGAATGATGATGTATTTCTCCCTGGATAAGGATATTTGGTCCAATAGAGATGCTACTTCCTTTTTGATATGATGTTTCGCCTATAGAGATGCTAATTCCTCTTATATTGATATTTGGCCCACAATGATGCTATTTCCTCCAAGACTTGATACATGGCCTATAGAGTTGGCTTTCCTCATCGATATGATTATCGGGCATAGAGAGATGATATTTCTCTTTGTTATGGTTGTTGGGCATATAGAGATGACTTTCCTCTTAGTTATGATTATCAAGCCTAGATAGATGATATTCCTCTTAGTTATCATTGTTGGGCTTATAGAGATGACTTTCCTTTTAGTTGTAATTATTGGTTGGATATTCGAGAAGTGTTTATCCTTGTAAAGGATGCGGTTACAGGTTATAAATATATATATATAAGTTATATTTACATCTCTCCGGTATGGGACTGAGGAAGATGCGTGATGATTCTTATTATTCTACTGATTGAGTACTGGTGATGACATGCATAGATTTAGTACATTCATGATTATTATATAGGTAATTGAAGTGATTCTAGCTAAAACACGATCTTATGACTATTATTCCTAATAAATGGTTAAGCTATGTGGTAGCTAGTTGTCTATTAGGTGTCTATAGTACGTGATGGATAGGAATCTAATGTACTAGTTAAGGAACCTTGCTTAGTTAAAATATAGAAGCTAGCGATGGTTGATACGTGGATAATGATGATGTTGGGTTTAGTGTAGGTGAAGACTAGTTGGCATTGATGACTAAGTTTATGATGTCAGTTAGTTGATAAAAGAGGAGTTTTGTATTAGGGAGGTTAGATAATAAGAGATGTTCGCGATAAAAGATGACTAGTTAACAAATGGTGTAGTTAATACTAGATGGTTAGATGATAAATGGTAATGTTTTGATTAATAATGATTAGCGGATATAGGATGATTAGTTAATAATAATGAATAGTGGATAAATGTAGATTATGGTGTAGTGATGAACCTTGACTAGATGTTAGGTAGTGATTATTTAATAAATAATGGTTAGTTGATATCTCATGAATAAGGATCATGAGAAGGATAATGTTTAGGATAATAATTAAAGGTCATGTGAAGATTACCAAATTAGTGGTTTAGTGATCATAAGCATTGGTTAGATAATAGCAAATAGTTGGGAAATATTGACAAGTTAGATATTTTTATGATGATACGATTATGATTATGAGTATACTCAGAAGCTTGTAGATTGACCTTCCTTTTGCCACGTCATTAGCTCATTCTCCTATTATATGTTTATAAATATATGTGTATTGATGTTTATGATTATATTGATACCCAGCAAGGCCGGAGGATACTGTGATAATACAAAAATACCTAGTAAGTCTGGAGGATACTGTGATGATATATCGATACCCGGCAAGGCTGGAGGATACTATGATGATATATTGATACCAGGCAAGGACGGAGGATACTGTGATGATATATTAATACCTGTTGGAGTTTTAGTACACTAATGATGGACATGATGATGGCAGTTATAATGATGAGATGATTATATTTATTGTGTACCTAGAATTCTTTCCTACATGCGATTACCTATCACCAATATGCACCTATGTCTATCAACTTGTAACGCCCTGAAATATCATCCCGAGATGTCACATGGTGCCTACGGCTACACGTAACCTCAAGCTAACCCTTTAAGCGAAAACACTACCCTTGGGTTCCAACACAACAACATACACGCTACGCTAAGGATATATATATAAGTACATATCATATCACATCACATATGGCACGGAATATCATTAGACTATACATATATGGAATGTCTATCCACAAACTAACCCAACAATACACTAGTATGACATAGCCTCTATACAACAAAATCAACAAGCCATTGGGACGAAGCCCCAACTGACTCAACAGACCAAAAGGATCATAAAACAACAGCACCAAAACTAGAAACTTGGTCCTCGAACAATGAGGACTCACCACTGAAGTAATGTAGATGTGGCACTTGGATATCACTGTCGCGGCTGCGGCTGAGTACCTGAACCTATATCATGGTAAGAATGTATCCCATAAAGAAATATATGGGTCAGCACAAGATACGTACTGAGTATGTGGGGACACATAGAAAATATAAATAGTATCATAAATTTCGTAAAAACATACATATGGACCATAATGACACACCTGGCTTGAGTGACATTGAATCATGCAACTCATAACATCTTAGATAGGAAATGTAGGAGAAAAACCTCATAAATCATTATAGATCATCATAGGCAACTTGACTTACAATATAAAAACTCAGAGTGACTCGGTATTTCACTAAACATGACTCTTATGGACAGGGGAGTTTCCTATAACCGACAACCCCACATGAGCTACGTTGAATACCAACGTTTGAAACCCCTATTGGTGGGAGCGTCATGCTCTTTCCCAGGGTGTATGATCTTAAAACAGCAATAATCACAATCGGGCTCTCTGGCCAATAATATCATCATCAAACAACCATACGGTAGAACATAGGTTTGGGGATATACCAAATTTCCCTCTAGGTGCTAAGTACTACTCCCCGACAAGCTCAGAACGCGTTAGGAAATCCACCACAACATCACAAGGGTCTATCATAAAGATCAACTCAAATCTCTTTCTCATTTATCAAATCATATCAATTTGTGGATTCCTAACTCAACACATTTTAGTTCAAAACATTTAAATCTTTCTCAACATCAACAAGGTATTAATGCATTGAACCATAATCGACTCGACATTTAGACAAGATATGAGGACTCAATACATAATATTTTCAACAATTTAATTCATCAAAACCATCCGAAAAATACCAAGACGCATTGCAACTTCAATATCAACATTTCTCAATTTGCCATCCAACTCTCATTTAAAGGTACTTGAGACATCAACATATAGTAGGGATATAGAATTTCCAATATCAATTATAAATTCATAATTAGGAAATAGTGGAATGATAGTAAAAATCAAGGCTTAACAAATTAAATCATCATACTCTCATAATCAAATACTTTTTGGACATAATTCCATCTCAACATAATACACATATCGGATGAAATAACCCCATAGCTTATGGACAGTAATATAAGATATAAAATCATATTTCCAATTCATGGTAAAACATGTAAAATCTCATGTCAATGTAATTCAACAAAAAAACCAGGCACAAGATCGAAAGGATAATCTTGTTCAAATCCCTACATACCTAAAAATGGAAGATAAATATGAAATTCTGACTCCGAAACTTTATTTACGAAAATAAAGGGTGCTTCTCGAATCCCTTGACATCATCAACTAGAATCCCAAATCAATTTGAAATTTCTACGGTAAAATCAAGAGACATAGAGGATGGAATTTGGAGTAGTAGGGTTGGGGTTTGAGCCTTAGGAAATTTTGGAGAAAAATGAGCTATTGAATGCTCTTAATGGACTTAAATCCATGGTTTACCCGGATGGATTGGAGTGGGAATGACCAAAATACCCTTAAAAATCAAATAATGTCAAATCTGTCTTTTGGTGGATTGTTTTGTTAGGCAGAAGTAGATCGACCATAAACTTTTGCTTCGATTGCCAAATTGGATGAAACCAATTTCATTGGAAAGAGGACTTTTAGAGCTTTCTGTTGATATATAGTATCTCACCTAGATCATTATGTACAAGGAGTTATGATCATTTAAAGTTGACCCTAAAATTCGCCTAGCCTCAGTATTTTTTTCCTGCACATTTACTGTTCACCACTATTCACAGTTAGATCAGAATAATCATAACTCATCGCTCGAGTGTCTGTTTTGGATGATCCACATATCGTTGGAAAGCTTATTCGATGATGTACGTGATGACGTGTCCTATATCCAGAAATTTCACACGAAAAAATTATTAATCACGACAAAGAACAGAATTCAACACATTTTTATCCGAGATCTTAACGGAAAATTTTTCCAGGGCATCACATCATCTCTCCCTTGGAAACATTCATCCTTGAATGTTGATAGGTAGGTCAAGAATAATATGAAAATGAGTATATAGAGAAAAATCATTTTTTCCAAGCATATACTCCATTCTAGAATTTTTTTGGATATCGTAGAAAACACACAAGCCAAGATAAACATAGCAATAAGGATTAAATCAAAAGAGAACGATACCTTTTACATGCTCAGGATTCATAGGAAAGAGGTGGGGATATTTGGCGCACATATACTCTTCGGCTTTCCAAGTAGCACTCTCCATGGATTGATTTCGCCAAAGCACTTTAATCAAAGGAACTTCGTTGTTTCTTAGCCTACGAACTTGAAAGTCAAAAACCTCAACCGAAATCTCTTCATATGAAAGACTATCTTGAATACCCGAGCTTTCGGAAGGATCAATGACAGTAGAATCACCAATAGACTTCTTAAGCATAGAAACATGGAAAACCGGATGGACGTTAGATAACTCCGCGAGCAATTCAACCTTATATGGTACATTCCTAATGCGATCCACAATCTTATGGGAACCAATGTAACGGGGACTTAGTTACCCTTTCTTCCCAAATCCCTTCACCCATTTAATGGGTGAAACTTTCAAGTACCCCTAATCACCAACATCAAATTCAAGGTCTTTCCTGTTTACATCTGCGTATGATTTTTTATGATTTTGGGCGGTTTTCAACATTTCCGAAATTAACTCAACCTTCTACATAGCCTCGAACACCGCATCCAGTACAGTCGCGGCAGCCTCACCAACTTCAAACCAACCAATGGGTGATCTACACCTTCTACCATACAAAGCTTCAAACAGGGCCATTCCAATAGTTGCATGAAAAATGTTATTATAAGCAAACTCGATTAATGCTAAGTGCTCATCCCAACTACCTTTAAAATCAAGCACACAATCCCTCAACATATCTTCTAAAGTCTGAATGTTCCGCTTGGCCTAACCATCTGTTTGTGGATGGAAAGCAGAACTTAAACAAATTTGGGTACTGAGACCCTTCTGGAAAGATTTCCAAAACTGAGAGGTAAACTGAGTACCTCTGTCAGAAATAATAGCCAAAGGGATTCCAAGAAGTCTGATGAGTTCCCAAATATATATTCTAGCATAATCTTCAGTTGTATATGATGAATGCACAGGCAAGAAATGAGCTGATTTCATCAGCCGATCTACGACAACCCAAATCGAATCATGATGGCTACGAGAAGGAGGAAAAAAAACTATGAAGTGCATATTCACTTCTTCCCACTTCCAAGTAGGAATGATAAACTCTTGCATCATGCCACTGGGCCTTTGATGCTCTATTTTAACCTGTTGACATGTGGAACACTTCGCCAAAAATTCTGCTATGTTCCTCTTTATACCATTCCACCAATAGATTTCCCGCAATTCATGTTACATCTTGGTAGCACCAGGATCGATAGAGTATCGCGTACTATGTTCTTCCGCCATAATTCTCTACTTCAAGTTATCAATATCAGGAACACATAATCTTTGTCGGAGTCTCAAAATACCATCTCCCCCTTGGGAGAAAACCTCCACCTTTTGGTCTTTAACTGACTCTTTTATTCTGACCAAGGTAGGATCCCTGTCTTGCTTTTCCTTCACTTCCAAAACTAAAGAGGATCCGGAACCTCTTTGCACTCCTATACTACCCTCAGCCTCACCAAAAAACCTAACCCCCAATCTAGCCAAATGATGTACCTCACGGGCCAACTCCTTCTTACCGATCTCCACATGTGCAACGCTACCCATGGACTTCCGACTAAGGGCATCTGCTACTACATTGGCCTTGCCTGGATGATATAGCACGCTCATATCATAATCTTCAATAGTTCTAACCTAAGATTCAGCTCTTTTTAGGTGAATACATACTGTAAGCTCTTATGGTCCGTGAAGAAGTTGACATGGACACCATAAAATTAATGTCTCTATATTTTCAATGCAAAAACCACAGCAGCTAATTTAAGGTCATGGGTAGGATAATTCTTTTCGTGAGGCTTTAGCTACCTGGAAGTATAAGCTATAACCTTGCCCTTTTGTGTCAATACACAACCCAAACCGAATCTGGAAGCATCACAGTACACCACAAAACCATCAACACCGTCAGGCAAAGTCAACAGAGGGGCTGAAGTGAGTCGAGTTTTCAACTCCTAAAAACTCTTCTCGCAAGATTTGGACCACAGGAACTTCACTTTCTTTTGGGTCAAATGGGTCATAGGAGATACAATAGTTTAAAACCCTTCAACAAAACGATTATAATAAGTAGCTAGACCCAAGAAACTTCGGATATAAGAAGGAGAAATAGGTCTAGTCCAACTCCTTATAACCTCTATATTTTGAGGATCAACTGTAATACCTTCGGAAGAAACAACATGACCCAAGAAAGCTACAGAGTTCAGCCAGAACTCACACTTACTGAACTTAGCATAAAACCGATGAGTTTGAAGAGTTTCCAACATGATTCGGAGATGATCCGTATGATCACCCTCACTTTGGGAGTAAATAAGAATATCATGAAGGAACACTATTAAAAATAAATCCAGATATGGCCGAAATACACAGTTCATAAGATCCATGAAAGCTGCTGGAGCATTAGTTAACCCAAAAGACATCACTAGAAATTCAAAATATCTGTAACGGGTTCAGAAGGCTATCTTGGGGATATCACATTCCCTAACCTTAAATTGGTGATGACCGAATCTGAGGTCTATCTTTGAAAAGTAGCTCGCACCTTGCAATTGATCAAATAAATCATCAATTTGAGGAAACGGATATTTATTATTGATAGTAACCCTATTAAGCTACCGGTAATCAATACACATCCACAAAGAACCATCTTTCTTATGTACAAACTGGACAGGTGCACCCCACGGGGACACACTAGGTCTCATAAAGATTTTGTCTAAAAAATATTTCAATTGCTCCTTCAACTCTTTAAGTTCTGCGGGAGCCATGCGATACGGAGGAATAGAAAAAGGCTGGGTATCAGGAAGAAGGTCAATCCCGAACTCTATCTATCTATCAAGAGGTACTCCAGGGAGATCTTCCGAAAATATATCAAGAAACTTATTAACAACATTAATTGACTGAATGGTCAGAGTTTCAGACTTAGTGTCTTTAACCCGAACCGTATGGTGGATGCAACCCTTGGAAATCAACTTCATAGCTTTGAGATAGGATATGAAACAACCCTTATGGATCATTGAACTCCCAGACCATTCGAGAATATGTTCATCAGGAAACTGAAAATTGACCACACGGGCACGACAGTTAATAAACGCATAGCATGAGTGAAGCCAATCCATACCCAAAATGATATCAAAGTCAACCATATCTAGTTCAATCAAATCAGCATACATAACCTGATGAAAGATAGTAATGGGACATTTTATATATACCCGCTTAGCAATGACAGACTCTCCTACTTGAGTAAAAATAAAAATATACTCAGAAATTAGTTTAGGATACATTTCAAAATTTACAGCAACTAGAGGTGTCACATAAGGAAAACTCGAACTGGGGTCCATCAACACATAGACATTAAAATAGAAAACACGGAGCATATCAATGACAACATCGGGAGAGTCCTCCTACTCCTGATGAGGTGGTATAGCATAAAAATGATTTTGGCGTTTACCACAAGCAGTACTATATGACGCACCCTGAGGAGAAACTGGACGGGCTGCGGGAATCGGGGCACTGGTAGCCTGACACTGGGGACGAGTATTACGACTTCGCTCTCTGGCATACGGGTAGTCTCTAAGTATGTGGCCCAACTTACCAGAACTAAAATATCCCTGCTACCCCATATAACACTCCCTAAAATAGTCTTTACAACACTTAGAACATGAATTAAGATGAGGCCGGTTGCTTACACTGTCCTGACACCTGGAAGATACTGACCTATTCTCAAGCTCCTGCCTGCCCTAATATATGAGAGCACTAGCTGAGGAAGACGTGGGCATAAATGGACGTCTCTAAAACTGAGGGCGACTCCCTCCTGAGAATTTAGTCTAACCAGACCCCTGTTGCTACGATCTGACTCTCTTAATCCCTCAGAATAAAAGTGTTAAAAATATGACAGTTTATTGGTAAGTTAGGCATCTAATTTTGTTTGTATCTCCAAACCCAGGCTGTCCACTTGGGAACCTAGTCAAAGACCACTCTATATATATAGGATAGAACAAAACCAAAACCTTTTTTTAGGCATGGGGGTAAGATGACCCAAAATTCGAGGGGTATTGGGCCCATTAGAAAAACATGCCCCATATATTTTGACCATGAGTCAATTACAGATGAATCATTCTTATGTGTTGAAAGAGTATGTGCCACTTAATGTAATCCGTTATCATTTAGACTAAGGGAAAGACTCATATTGTTTGCTTTTGTGTAGGAACGGATCAACTAGTCTCCATTAAAAAATTCAAAATAATGACCATGTCGGATGGTTACTTCAAGAATTGGTGGATGTATATGAGTGTGGACGATAAGAAAATCCTCATCGAACATTTGCATTCCATCATCAACATAGAAGTTACAGTTATATATAAGACACTCTATCAGCAACCTGTATTGCATATGACATGAGGTGGATAGAGCCAAGAAGGTGAAAACTAAAAAGAGATCATCCAAATGCTAATTTTTTCTATTATTATCCCCTGCATGGGACCATTTTTCATCTCTCACAAAAAAAATAAAAACCGAAAAGACCAAAAATATAAAAATTGTATCCCTCATTTGCTACTTTATAGGCATTTATGCCAATTTGATATTTATGAAAATAATATTTGGGAGAAATGGCATTTATTTTAAAAGGAATATACTTCCTTTAAATTCATTAGGCCAAACGTTGGCTCAAAAGGGTCACCCAAATAGGACATGCACTTATTTCAATATCATTGTATGATATAACTGTTTTATGTGCTTAAATTCATTGTTTAAATCAAAGTTGAATTGATCCACCCTTCGACAAATTTTGGTTACCCATTAGGCCAAATTAAACACCTACTATACAAAAGTATTACCAAACATCCTGATCTATAAAGTTTCCCAAAAAAACCCTCAACCATTCTCCATTAATTTCCTAAAATTTGTTCCTAGTCTTACAGAATAATCAACCAGGAACTAAGAGGAGAGAATTTTATTTTCCCATATTTTGGTAATGAACATATAAGGATGATGAAAAATAAAATGCTAAAAATTCATTCTTCCTAACATAACTTAGTCACCCCAAATCAATGAGCAAAATTCTGTTGATTGAAATCATTGACACAATACTCATGTGGATCAATTTGCTTGTGACAAAAATAACTCAATATGTTTACTTTCTATCAAATATCTTGTATTATTTGCCACTAATAGGATCTAAAATTTTGGCTTTTGAATCGTTATTCACTTATTTGGTAATAAAATAAATAAAACTGATCTGTGTTGACAAAAAATTGGTCGAACATCCTTACTTCGCCCGGTCAAGAGATCACAAATGGGTTCCTTACCTAACCATCATTTGTCTGAAAAACATTACTAGTAACAAAAACGAGAATGCATTGACTATCAGAGGTAACATGATAGAGGAAAAGAGAAAGATTATTTCTAAGCTCACAAAGAGGGCAAACATTCTCGAAGAGGAGATGAATCACACTAAAAATTTGGCCAGTCTAACCATCACTACTAACGCTCCTACCTTGGAAATATATGAGCTTTGTCTCCAATTCTCTTCTATCAATCCTGCTAACCTTTGGAATCATCCAAATAACACAATATCTTCCTCTACTTTAAAAATTCCCATTAACTCTATCACTATCAACCCACCAACTTGTGAAATCCATACTCCACCCGCTCAGTACACTAGCCAAAACAACAATCCTAATGCTTACTACCACTTGCAGAATAATCCACAAACCTACCAAGCTCCGCCAAACACATATGGATCCAAAATTTCCCCCTTGCCTACAATAAAAATTCAAGTCTCCTTCAAAATAACTCTCACATTCGACCCTTACCTCTAACGATTTTTATGTCACCATACTTCCCAATCTCTATGGCCCCTTTCTTAATCCTGAGGTAAACAATTATAAGGAGAAAAAAGGAATAAAGGGTCAAGCGTGATAATAAGTTATTTTCAATAAAGGAAGAGATTACCGAGATCTAAGAGTCTTATGGGAGAATTGATATTGATGGACTTGGTTATACCAATTTGTGTCCACCTTAGTGTGTACTCACCGAAAGGGTATAAGAACCCCAAATTCAAAATATTTGATAGAATCAATAATCCATTTTCCACTTAGATATATACTATGACCAAATTGTCAGAGTACGAAAGAACAAGGCATTATTGATGCACCTATTAAGTATTGACTTTAAGTAGCGAAGCCTTGGATTGGTTTGCATACCACGAATTGAAAAAGCGACCTAACTAAAAAGACCTAGCCAAAGACATTCCTAATATGTCAACATACAATGTCAAAATAATCCCTGACTAATATTGTCTAAATTGGATCAAGCAGACGAGTGATGAACATTTTTGGAACTATTCCTAATGTTGGATAAAGAAAGCCACAAATGTACAACCTCCTATGACTGAGTAGGAAATGGTAGTTGTGTTCTCAAATAATCTAGAAGGAGAGTTCTATACTCGAATAGTATCTGCAATTTGCACAACATATATGAACTTGGTAAAGAATGGTGAATCACTTGATGAGGTTATTCAAAGATGAAAAATTAGCAAGACTCCAACATCATTTGAGACGGTAAGTTTCCCAAAGAAGAAGAAAGGAGTAAAAACAATATCTTTTAGCCCTAATGCTAAATCAAAAAAGAAATTCCAAGCCTTGGAGAACTCCTTCCCCTCCTATTCACTCTCAACTGCCACAAATCTCTCAATCTATCTTTTATTCCAACCTCAATATTAATTTCCATAACCACATACATGTCACGACTCGAGACTACCCCTAGTGATAACATAATTCTTAACATCACAAGTAACCCAGGATAACCCATGGCTTAGTATGACATTAAGAATAATAAAATAACTAATTAAAATACTGTGTAGAAGTTAACTAAGTAGTGAAATATTAATCAAAACCAATACCAATATCTGACTTTAAAACCACAAAGATGAACATCTAACTGTATGTATGAAGGCCTCTACTAAGATAATTTGCTTGGATAAGACCATAGCTAACTCTAACAGTCTAAAAATGAAAAGGGACATAAGTAAAAAATATTGATAACCAGTCCTCAAATCATGAGTTGTCATCAAAGTACTACTAATAACATGGTAGGAGCTCGTATTATGCACAATCTGAAAGTTGAACATCAGAACCTATATTATAAGACAATATAGCACAAAGGGAAGTATGCAATAAATATATTGAATGTACTAAGCATGTGAGAAATGTACTACCCTGTATATACTGAATATGAGAAAATATACTAAACATGTCAATTTATACAATGTCTAAGTGAAGAATGATGTATATGAACAATAATAATATGGTGAATAAACTAAGTACAAAGTAATACATTATCTAACTCTGAACTATGGGGTACAAGGACATTTTGAGTCAATAACGACATATGCAAACCAACATACTGACTATAAGATATTTAAATTAATTACATATTATTGAGATATGCAAAGATAAAAGGACCCATCTATTTAATCACAAATACCTAATGTATAAATATTCTGATGTAACTAAAATAGTGTGAACTAGTCTGAACTGAGGACCATGGAACTACCATAGTATGAGACTATTGCAGATAATTTTAGTTGACATATAACTATGTGAGCTAAACATAGATTTTAATGGTTAATCTCCATAAAAAAAGGGTTCAATATACCCTTTCAGGGTATAAAGGCTGATCTTATCTGATGTTGTATATATAAGCCTACAGTGGCACGTAGTTTTGTGACTTAGGGACTACTACTAAAGGTTTC